>NW_019272026.1:1669391-1709353 GCF_002738345.1 Cucurbita maxima | reverse complement strand
TTTTTTTTTTTTTTTTTTTTTTTTTTTTTTTTTTTTTTTTTTTAATTTTATTTTACAAAAACAAAAAGTGCATCACGTGCCTAACACGCGTGCCCTTTCAAACCATTCTAGAGACACACGCCCACTCTCATTTCATTCACGCGCTTCTTCTTCGTCTTTTTCCTTAATAAATAATATTTTTTAACTCTAAAACATTACCAAAAAAAAAAATACATTCAAATTTCAAAAAATATATATTAAAATTTTAATATCATATTTAAAAAATACTCAAACTATCAAAAATAATATTATTTTTTTATTCTTAAATATCAAAACTTTAAATTTAATAGACTTTAATATAAGAAATTAATTCCATAAAAAAAAAACTACATTTTTATAATAAAAATAATTCTTATTTTTCTTGTATATTTATATAAAATGTTAAAAAAATTAGTTTTTAAAATTTTAATCAAGAGTTTAATTGTTCGGTATATTTTAAATTTTGTAACTATTTAGTTATTTTAAAATTTATATTTTAAAGATTTAATGGGATTTTTCTAATATGTGAATTAATAAATTGATTTATAAATTAAAAATATTTAATAAATAATAAATACTAAGTCATTATTAGAAAAGGCGGCACATATAATTTTTTAAATACATAAATTAAATTATTACTTCAAAAAATTAGATTAAATTAATACTTACTAAAAATTGAGAAGGGAGAGATTTATTATAATAAGAACCAAAAATAATTTTATTATATAAATTAATATCAAGTTTCTATATAACATAAAGTTTTAAATACAATGATTATCTCTAACCTTTTGTAATTAAAAATATATTTTAATATTTGTTTTGGAATTAAAAGAATTAAATAGTTAGGGAAAATTTGTCGTCAAAATAAGTATGTTTTTTAAGATTAATTTTATAATGACAATCTAGGCGGCCGTGTATGCTAAGAAGAGTGGTTAAGCGCGTAGAGTGGGCGCGTGAGGTTTTGTACAAATAGAAACCAAGGTACATTGAACCTGGACTTCACCAAATTGGATTAGTAAAAAAAACTTAATTAGGGCGGTTCGAGAATTCGGATGACCCGACTAGCCCGACCAACCTAATCGAACTCGTATGGTTTGAGTTGAATTATGAATTTATTTGAATTGGATTGGTTCAAGAATGTCTTTTAAAACTAGATTTGGTTGAATCGAACCGAGCTCCCTCGATCTTATGCTCACCATGTCCCTTGTAGTAGGTGCCTTTTCTTTTTGGGCACTGGTACCCCAAGCCATTCTCGAAGTGGACCCGACCGCCATCCAAGATCCCAACAAAGCTGCAATGCGTAAAGAAACCCAACTCGATAGCCCTAACTTCGTTGCCCGGAGGATATATATCACTCTGACTAAGAACATACTGAAAGAATATCATGAGCTGATAGGGGATCAACATATCGAGGATCCTCAGAATGAAGTAAGGAAGCGAGCATCCGCGTACACGTTAACTTCGATAAACATTGGTTTAATGCAAGATTCGGAGTGTACTTCCCACCTACATATAGGCCATATAGAATAGGCCATATAGAAACCAATGTAATCGGTACACCTCTATTATTAATCTAATCACTTAACTCCACAAACATGCAGAGAGATAGAGAAATAGAGATCGAGAAATAGAGATCGAGATGGGTTAAATAGTCATTTCAGAGTTATTATTATATATTATTTTTAACGACAAAGATTCAAACGTCTCATCTCATCTCTTGATTAAAAAAATATATCTTAACCAGTCAAATTATGCTCTCTTGATCAAGAAAATGTCTTAACTGATCAAATTATACTAAAGTAAGTAGTACCGCTGATCAAGATTGAAACTTGAGTTTAACAAACACTTATATAAACACGCAATACCTCTTGATGATCAAGATTGAACTCGAGTTTAGCAAACCCTTTCACGAACAAGCAAAATACTTGTTGATGACAAGATTGAACTCGGGTTTAACAAACCCTTTCACGAACAAGCAATACCTATTGATGATCAAAATTGAACTCGGGTTTAACAAACCCTTTCACAAACAAGCAATAGTTGTCGATGATCAAGATTGAACTCGAGTTCTAACAAACCCTTTGACAAACAAGCGTAATGATGATCAAGACTGAACTCGGGAATAACAAACCATTCCACGAACGCGGGTTCTCGGGCTTAGGGGCTAAACACCTTAAAAGAAGTGGAAAATTGAAAGGAAAATGTAGATTCAAGCAAACTCTTACATCACTAGTTGACCTAATTAATTGATTATATACACACAATCACACAATGAGGTCCTCAACCAAGACCCTTTCTCCTCTCTAGAATGAACTTAGGTGGGTCTTCTCAGCACTTAACTACCCCAAAACAGATACCCTTAACATGAACATGAATGTTTCAAGAGGCACTTTTAGACCCCACCATTCTAATCCTGGCTAGCCCAAAAGGCAAAATATCTGTTCTACAAACCAAATCATATTCAAAAGTGAAGTAAAAAGAAGAAAAAATTCAGAGTTTCTTCCATCCAAATCAACAAAATCAATCAGCTTCCAAGGTTCGTGATTCATCTACCTTCGTTCGTTAGATGCAACGATCCGTCTCTCATTAACTTTAAACTCAGACTGTTAAATCTTTCTCGTGAGTATTGTCTTGAAGCTTTTCTCCAATCTGTACCCGCCTTCATCATAGCTGCAAACTCCTCGTAGCTTATACGCCCGTCCTGAGGTAATGAGAAGGAAAGCGTTACATGTGTAGGTGATGATCGACGACATAAGCGTTACAGGAATAAAAACTGACCTTGTCCGTGTCCACATCATGCATGATGGCATCGATAACCTCCTCGACGTTGGTTTCGTCTCCATCATTAAGCGCATTTCTTAGCTCTTCAATCTCGATGTAGCCGCTCTTGTTTTGATCGAAGAATGAAAAAGCTTTATGCAGGTGTTCATCATTTGCCATCTTTTTAAGATGGACCGAAACAGCGACGAACTCCGCATAATTCAATGTCCCATCACCATCAAGATCAGCCTACCAAGAGTTAAGTTCTTTAAACTAAGATGATGGATGATTGTGCAGAGCTCAAGGAGCAACCAGATTCAGATCCCGGGATTAGAAAGAGAAGAACGCTTACCGATTCGACGAGTATCTGTAGATCAGCATCCGGGATCTGCTGGCCTAGCTTTTGTAATCCTACACGAAGCTCCTCGAGGTTTATCTTACCTCTTTTACCAGTATCCATCATTTCAAATGCCTCTTTGATTCCAGCCACTTCCTCAACTGATAAATGCTCGGCAATAACCTATTATACAATATAATTCAAGTTTTGATATCAAATTTCCAGCAAGAATTTCCAGAAACATAGCAAAGTGTTCTTTGTATTCAAGATATTATTACCCGTAGAGCTCTTTTCTTCAGCTTGTTCATCACAGAAAACTGTTTTAGCCTTGCTTTCACAGTCTCCCCCAATGAAACATTCGGCGCCTTTTTGGCATTTTGTAACCAGGGATGTTCTACATATTCATAGAAGGGAAAATCATTTCGTAGTGAAGCAATGAATTGAAAAGGCTACATATAACGGAATAAAATTAGTACCGAGCACTTCTTGAGCAGTGAGTCGCCTTTTGGGGTCGGGATTAAGCATTTTCTTCACTAGGTCCTTTGCATTGTCAGACACTATAGGCCAAGGGTCCCTCTTAAAATCGATTATCGAGCGAATGATAGCCTGTGCAACCCCCTGTTCGGTTTCTGCTTGCAAAATATGAAACAGAAAATGGACAAGAATCTTCAAATACACAACGTTCTTACGATATGGAATACAATTTTATATACACGAAGTTCTTATGATATGGATCATAATCAGGGTAATGGAAAACAAAGGATTCGAATCAAGAATGACGGTACTTTTTCAAAAACAAAACTTATGGGAAACAAACCTGCCCAAAAAGGTGGGACGCCACAAAGTAAAATATAAAGAATGACCCCGGCACTCCAAACGTCAACTTCTGGACCATAGTTCCTTTTCAGGACCTCGGGAGCCATGTAATACGGACTTCCAACGATTTCATTGAACTGCTCGCCTAAAGGAATTGCATATTTGTTATACTACTTGCAGATGTTTATAAAGAAATGAAAAGAAAAGAAAAGAAAAGAAGATGCATTACATGAAAGTAACTATGTATTAGAAAGGCAAAAAGCAGCCGTGCTGAATGGATCTAGTCTAATACCAGGTTTGAAGAATACCGACAACCCGAAATCAATTGCTTTTAATGGAGCTGTTTCCTTCTTGTTTCCAAAAAGGAAGTTCTCGGGCTTGAGATCGCGATGCATAACACCGTGTTTATGGCACATCTGCATAGAAAAAATACATATGTGTTTGAGCAAATCATACTACTTCTCAATATGCTCAATATGGATAGAAGCATTGCCACCAGAGAATGCAGTAATCGTGCAGGGGCATTCTGTTGAAGTCAAAGACACGAGACAGATTTAAAACTCAGCAGCAACAAATAGCATAAGAAAGTGAATAACTCGATAAATGAGGTGACACAGTCTTTCTAAGGAATTGGATAGGTTGCTGTAGGGAGAGGGTATCTATAACAGCCCAAACCCACCGATAGCCGATATTGTCTGTTTTAGCCCGTTACATATTCTCACCAGCCACACGGTTTTTAAAACACACTCCGACCAGTGCCTCAAGCTTTCCCTTCCTAGCTTCCCCTCAAGGTTTTAAAACGCATCTGAAATGTTTCGTTCCCCTCTCCAACTGATATGAGATCACACAATCCACCCCCTTCAGGGCGCAACGTCCTCGTTGACATCCGTTCCCCTCTCCAATCGATGTGAAATCTCACAATCCACCTCCTTCAAGGCTCAGCATCCTCATTGGCACACACCGCCCTGTGCACACCCCCCTTCGGGGCTTAACATCCTCGCTGGCACACCGCCCGATGTCTGGCTTTGATATCATTTGTAACAACCCAAGCCCACCGCTAGCAGATATTGTCCTCTTTGGGCTTTCCCATTCGGGCTTCCCCTCGAGGTTTTAAGACACGTATACTAGGGAGAGGTTTCCACACCCTTATAGAGAATGTTTCGTTCCCCTCTCCAATTGATACGGGATCTCACACATATACCTAAATTTTCATTGATGCATAACTAAACAGTTTTGTACCATGCTTATTAAACAAATATTGGACGATTTGACAATAACATAAGAAAGTGAACAACTTGATAAATGAGGTGACACGATCTTTCTAAGGAATTGGATATGTTGCCTTCGAGAGAGGGTATCCTACACGAACCAAATCCGTCCTCTTGTCCACTTTCTTCTCCCATCTATTCAACACATAATGCCAAATCAACAAATATTTCCCCAATAAACATCCCAATTTTATCATTTTGTAAACAGCTATCAAGAATCAGAATCCGAAGTTTACGACATAAATTAGAGCTTCCTAAAGTTCAGATACCTAATAAAGAGATCTACCAAAGTTCAACGACTAAATTAATAATCAAACAATCAAAAGCATTTGTTATCAGGAACCAATGAACATTATTCAAAACAAAGAACCACATAAACATGAATGTTTCACCTGCACAACATCAACAATGGTCCGCATGACAGCTGCAGCTGCTCTTTCCGTGTAATGACCTCTCGCAACAATCCTATCAAACAGCTCCCCACCTTCACAAAGCTCCATAACAATATGAACAGCATACTCATCCTCATAAGTATCTCTCAATGACACAATATTCGGATGCTTAGGCAAATTCTTCATAATTTCAACTTCTCTCCTCACATCCTCAATATCCACAGCAGACTTCAGCTTCTTCTTTGATATCGATTTGCAGGCAAGTTTCTCTCCAGTGGTTATATCAGTACACAAATACGTTATCCCAAATTCACCTCTCCCAAGCTCGCTACCCAGATCGTATAAAGCAGAAATGTCTCGACCCGTCGGATCTTTCAACACCCAGTTCCCACCACCATTGCCATTGCTCACTACATAATCCGCTGCAAATGGGTTCGACTTCTTGTTCTTCCCCTTGTTCTGCTGCCCTGATGGAGTAGCCGGCGTAGCGCAGCAATTCCCCATGAATCAAAGCAGATCCTCGAGCTTTCTAGTAACACCGAATAAAGGGGGGAAAAGGGAAAACAGATCTCGATGTTACGAAAACAGGGGAACGATTAAGACAGAGCAAAAGGGGAAACGAGATTTTAGCGAAGATATTAAGAGGGTATTTGAAAGCAATATATTAGGAACAAAAAACGCAAATATCTTCTAGAGTTATCCAAAAGCGAGAAGGGATATTCTTGTAATGATCCAAACAAAAGGGAATGGTGGAAAACAAGCAAGAAAAAGCAGGTAAAACCTCCAAATAACTAGGAATGGTCTAAACATTTGTTTGAAGTACAAAGAACAGAGAAATCCCAGAAACCTTACCTGAAATCCAGATCAAAATTTCTTTGAAAACACTCAGAAATCGAAATGGGTTTTTTCTGAATCTGTTGAAGAACTCAAGGGAAGATGAGATTGAGAGAGTAGTGAAGGGAAAGGATAAAGAAGGTGAAAAAGGTTATTCAAAAGTGTGAATGTACCATGGGTTCTCTGAGAGAGAGAGGTCAAAGCTCATTTTCCAGACCCCTTCTCCTCTCTCTCACTCTGATTCTCTCTCTCCTCGATTCAATGAAGAGATAAACCCTTTTCTTTTTATTCCTTTACTAATCAATGGGTCAATTCTTTTCCCTCCCTCCTTTTTCTTTTTCTTTTTGTTTTTTAAGGATGGGTTTCAAGTTTGTTTTTGTTTGGTTGATCTTGGTGAGGATGGACTTGAAGGTTTTAATCAAAGTCTCTTAGCTAATGAGGCATTGAGAGTTTGAAAAATCTTAATTGAATGATTAATGAAATCTGGCCTTTGATGGCATTTCAAGACCCTTGGGGTTACCTACCCCTTTAACCCACCAAGATAAGGCAAACCTGAGAGTTCAATAGAGTGAGTTTGGCATTACGATAGAGTAGTTCTTAGTTGGTTGTATGGATCTTTGACTATTTGGAAGACTTCCGACATGCATAGAAAAGTTGAAAATTTCTTTATTTGTTGGTCTGTTACGTATTGTCATCATAAAGTATCTACTAAGAAGAAAGTTCCACACACTTGTGAGAAATGTTTCGTTTCTCTCTCAATTAATGTGAGATCTCACAATCCCCCCAAAGTGTTTACTAGGAAGAGGTTTCCACACCCTTGAAAATGTTTTTTCCTCACTACAAACGACGTGGGACTCACCACAATCCACCTCTCTTGGGGGTCCAGCATCCGCTCTCCCTCTCCAACCGACGTGAGATCTCACAATTCACCTCTCTTGGTGGCCCATTGTTCGTTCTCCCTCTCCAGCCGACGTGGAATTTCACAATTACCTCCCTTGGGGACCCATTGTCCGTTCTCCCTCTCCAAGTGACGTGGGATCTCACAATTCACCTCCCTTGGGGGCCAGGGTCCCGGCGTCCATTCTCCTTTCTAACTGGCATGGGATCTCACAATCCACCTCTACTAGGGGTCAAACGCCTCGTTGACACATCGCCTAGTGTATGGCTCTGATACTGTTTGTAATAGTTCAAGTCCGTCACTAGTAGATATTATCCGTTTTGGTCCGTTACGTATTGTCGCCAGTCTCACGATTTTATAACGTGTGGTTTTCATACCCTTATAAGAAATGTTTCGTTCTTCTTTCCAACCGATGTGGGATGTCACAATTCACCTTTGTTCCGACTCTTTCACGTCCAACAACTAAGGATTACCAAATAAATGTGGGGGCTAAATAGCTAACAGTGGAGTTTTTTGGACTTTTCAAATCCAAAGTTCCAACCTTTATGCAAAGCAAAATGTGGACAAAATCCTCTTGCTTTGGTCACATTTTGCAAACAACTTTTTGGACTTTTTTGTCCTTCAATTTTTCCTTTTTGTTTTTTCTTTAATAATATGCATTAAATTTATCCTTTTCGGTGCATAAATATTTTCAATTTTTTTTAACCACCCTGAAACAAATATCTATAAGAGGTAGGACGGTAAGGAAAACTCGAGCTCCATATTCATTTTCGTTCAATTTTGTGGCTTCGTCAGATCTTAGGCGAGGTTAGTCTTCGTCAAACGAACACAATTTATGTGAAATCTAAGCTTGTTTGGCCACACACGTTGTGTGCGTGCATTAAGTCATCTGACTTGATCTTGCCTCTACTCAGTTTCAAAGTCTTTCACATGCAACATTCTCATCTTGGTTCCCAATAGCATGACCTTCATATATTAAGGCATCTTGAATATTCATCCATTTGGGTTCTATCGAGACATTGGACCCTCCTGTGTCCATGCTAAATCATTTACGAATTATGTATCGGTATATGCACTTGGGCAAGGGCACAATGTCGCCACAAGTTGTCTGATACTGTCATTGAAAGACCCATTTTTAAGGAAGTCGCCTAAGACACTCGTCTCGCAACGCTCGCCCTCATTGCGACACACGTATGTGTCATCGGGTAGCTCGCTTAAGCTACAGGGTTTAGGAGTGATAGAGAGATGATACCATGATACATTATGAGACATTTTTTATCTAACAAAAGTAGACATGATATTGCAGAACAATCATACAGTCTCTTGAAGCATTTGTCCTATGTCTGTCGATATCAAATTTTGCAAGCATTCATATTTCATATGAACAGACTTAACTCTAGAGCTGCATGTCCAAACTCCTTCTAGAACTCCAACTTTCAAGGTTAAGGCTCGAGACCCTACCTGCCTCTTATGAAGCCTATATTTGACACTCATGTCAATGTCTTTACCTCTGTCTTACCTATGTCTCAGCTTCAGTTTAATGCACACTTCATTTGATGTGTTGGATGATGTACCGTCTTACTCAATCGCATCATAACACTCATCTTGTCTTGGGCCTCGCGTGGCCGGTTGGATACCACTTTCATGTCACCACCTTGTCATGTCTACAAGTGAAGGTCACAATCTACTCTTTTGATAGTATGATTGTGATACATACCAACCCTATCAACCGTTCAAGATGTCTTTACCTTTACTTTAAAAAAATATATATTTTAAAAAAGTTTGATTATTATAAATACTCGAATAATTTCACTCTTATGGTTTAGTCTATAATATAAGGGAAAATTTGAGGGCTTACTTGAATGCCCTTTCTACTCGTGGAAACCAAAATGGAAGCAACCTTTCTCATCGAGGTTGCCCCTTACTACCCGTGACAACCTTTCTCAGTAAAATGAAAAAAGGGGTAATGGACATGTCACTAGAGAAATTGTCGGGGCCATCAGATGCCAAATCCTGGACATGAATCGTTACAGGAAGCA
The DNA here is from genome assembly GCF_002738345.1 of Cucurbita maxima. NCBI lineage: Eukaryota > Viridiplantae > Streptophyta > Magnoliopsida > Cucurbitales > Cucurbitaceae > Cucurbita > Cucurbita maxima. The sequence continues at coordinate 1,699,991 of NW_019272026.1, read as the reverse complement.
TGTCATGTCGTCTCTTCACGATATTAATAGCGTGGTGGTATCTCTCTCGCGAATTAAAACAATATTAATAATATACCATAAATTTTAATAAAATGTTAAAAAATTTATAGTAAATCCCAAAGGTTATGAAATATAAAAAGCAAAGGCAGGTAGGTCAAGATGCTGAAATGGCAGAATTTGATTGGTTGGGATGAAGAGATGGCAATGCTCTGAGAAAAGAGGGTGAAAGTGAAGAAATCGTTTCCTGATCTTTTTTTTTTCCCTTTCTTTCTTATTAACTTCACGAACGTTCTACAAATTTTCTTCGCGATCAATCGCACTCACAGCGGCGAAGAAGGCAACGGGAAACATCAAAAGATTCATTTTCTTTTGTTTTTGAATCAAATCGGGCTGTGAGATGAGGAAAACCGGAGGAACCGAGAAGAAGAGGGTCAGAAGGCAATCAACTGCTGTTCAAAATGCTGCTATAGATCCCAATTCTGATACCCCTCCTAGGGTTTGCCCTCTTTTTCCCTCTAAATTTGATTTTGTTTTCTGATCTGGGGTTTTGTTGCCTTCAAGAGGGTACGATGGTTTCAGTATGATTCTTTATTTGATTGTTTCAAGACCCAAATGGCACATTCCTGCCCGCCCAGAATGCATCTCATTGATGTGTTTTGGACATGTTATATGAGTTTTTCTTTTGGGTTCTTATATATGTATATATACTGATTTTCCGAGAAATGGTTGATCGGCGTGAAGTTCGCATAAATTTGCAATTCTTGATTTGAAGTTCCTCGATGGGAAATGGATGGCGTGTGGCTGGATGAATGATTGAGTGAGCATTCATTGTTTTGGTTTCTTATCAAAGAAAGAGAAGAGGATTGATTAATGTGCATGCATTGAAAAAGGGTTTTTGTAGTGCTCAGTTTTGAGCTTTGTAGTTTAGGAAGAAGAGCAACTAGGAGCTTCTAGGCCTCAATGGATCAGATCTGCATTCACCTGCATGGGCGTTGTTAATTGTTATTATATGGGTTGAATTTAGAAAAGTATAGCTTGTGAGGTTCCATCAGTCTGAATCAGTTGCAATTTAAGAGTAGTTTTATATCGAGGAATCATTCATCAGTGGTTGTGAATGATTGATTTTTCTCAATTTTTTTGACCTTAGTTCTGTACATAGTATAAAAAATAGAAAATGACAGCGTGATTGTTATGAGGAAGAATGAGAAGGGGATTGATTGATTGAGTTCATATGAGTTAGACGAGAGTGTAGGGAAAATACGTGTACTTTTGCTTCTAATAAGTTCTTCTAACCATTATTTAGCATTGGATTCAGCTTCCTTTTGGCTGTCAATTATATTTCAACTGCTTTCAATATTATGCTGAGTTCATGTCTTTGTGTGCTGGTTTTTGGTCATTTTTCCAATTTGTGAAGGAATTTTTCAATAATTTTCAAATTGCTGCAGGTTATGAACTATTGTTGGTGGCTCTACATGTTCTCCTTATATTCAATTATAATTTATGAATTCAGTGACTGTTGTGCATATGCTGTAATAGATTGCTTCGTGTTTGTATCCTCACCATTTTCTTAAAATCAGGATTCTACATTTGTTTATTTCATTTTGGCTGTTGTGGTGATCACACAATATATGTTCTTAACCTTCAGAAACAAGCTGCAAGGAAGGATTTGTTTCAGTTGTTTGCTGAGAAAGTGAGAGACCACAAGGATTTAGAGTCGAGATGGGCTGTTTTACAAGAGACACGTGTCGAGTATTTCCGAGGCAAAGATTTTGTTGGTTTTTTGAGAAATCATCCAGAGGTCAAGGATATTCTCGATTCAGATAAGAATTTGGAAACTGAAGATATTGGCAATGCATTGCTTAGTAAGAATCTCTTAGTTCGGTGTGATCGTGTGGTGAAAACTGTTCGTCCTGGAAAGAGAAAATTGTCTACATGGCCAGCGCATTTGGAGATATTCCCGGTGTGGATTTTTTATTCATTATGTATTTATTTTAAAGTTGGAGGCCTCATCCTCTCTACTTGATCATATAAATTTGATGTTTATTCTAACTTTAAATATATAGTTGTAGAATTCTCTTTAAGGTTATACTTAATTTCTAAATCAATGTACTCCATATTAATAAGAGTGCGTTTTTAAGAAACAGTTGTATTGAACTGTGAACCCATACGATTATACAGAAGGATGAACTGGGGTTGCTCGACAAAGTCAAGAAGGACATAGAAGCTTTAAAAAAAAAAAACAAATATTAGAATTCATAGCCCAAAGAAAGGGCATCAAACTTCCTTAAATATTCCTTACTTTCAAAAATCCAAACCCACAAACTAGCAGATGGAAAAGATTTGATCTAGCCATTCTCTTTTCTATTAAATAGAGGATTTACTTGCTGACATAGGTAAGTGTCTAAATTCAGCCATCTTGATGCAAATTTTAATCATTTGAGCTAGGAACTTATTTACCATCCTGTTCCATAAGTTAGTTTAATATCATGTTCTTTCACCATTTTTTGGTTTTGAACGTGCAACTTACTCTTGCAGGATCAGGTGTTCTCCGAACATGATGCATTTTTTGCGTGGACATTTGTTAAGCGGAGACCATTTTGGCAGACACTTCTTTCATTTTGTTGGCCTGTGTTGACTCTTGCAATTTGCTTGTTTCCTGTATATCCTCATCAATGCAAGCTTTTGATTCTCTACTCATGCGCTGGGGTTCTGCTTCTTATACTCTCACTTCTATTATGTAGGTCATACAATCCCTTTCACTGGCTTATCTTTGTGTTGTTCTTCATTTATATATCAATATATCATTTATATGACTTCGTTAATCTGGGGAGTGCAGCATGAAGTATTATGGTAGGATGATATCACCAAGTTCTTATATGTTTCATGCTTCTTGTCTATGTTCAATGCACTTTTTTTTTTTTTTTTTTTAAGAATGTTGCAAGTGATTGGGTCCGTTTAGGTGCATCTCGGCCATGTTAGCATCAAAAAGTTATATTGTTGGATAGATTATGTGAAAAAGTCGGAAAATGATTGCAATTTCTCTTTCAAATTCTTCATTGTTGTTTGTGGTAGCTTGGTTGATTTTTTGATCTATTGTGGTTCTTCTTTGCACGTAGAAGAGTGAAATTCACTTTGCTAGCACACTAAACGTGTTCTCAATTGTTTTAGAGGTCCCCAAGGGGCTTGAGCCTTAGCAATTTGATGCCTTGAATTGCTCAAGTATTGGAACTTCTTTAGCCTTTACTATCAGAGTGTGGTTTTTATCAAGTATGGCTTAGAAACTTTCGTATTTGATAGTAATTGTGGTATTGATGAATTAAATATCACCATTTTTTGGTCTTCCATTAAAGAATTTCTGGTAGGGTTCTTTCTTCCAGGCGCACAACGTTTGATGTTTTCATTTAAATTTGCAGTGAGGGCAGCAGTATTTGGTTTATCCTATATTCTTCTGGGCAAGCGCATGTGGTTTTTTCCCAATATTCTTGCCGAGGAAGCAACCTTGCGAGAACTATTCCGTTTTTGGCCGAGTAAAGACGAAGAAGAGAAACCGAAATGGACAACCAGACTTTTCTATGCAATGGTGGCTGTACTGATCATACTGTTGATGAGGCATCATGCTCCCGATGAGGCTGCTCGAGCAAGGTTAGTGCCATACCTTTCTAAACTTCCATACCACTAAAGATATGGTACTGAAGAAGTCTATACATGACAATTTACGACAATCTTTTTCAAAGCGACCGAAACTATAGAGTAGTTTAGAATGTGGATCAGTTGCTCTCTGGTTAGCTTAAGAGAATATGATTTGATAACCTACTGTTAATCGACTTAAAAACTTTTTTTTGTTATGGGCATCTGCTTCCTTTCATTTCCTACTCTAAGAGTGTAACCGCTTAAGCTCATCGCTAGCAGATATTTTGTCTTTTTTGGAATTTTTTTTTCGAACTTTTCCTCAAGGTTTTTAAAACGCGTCTTAAATATCTCGAGGGAAAGCCCGAAAAGAAAAGTTCAAAGAGGACAATATTTGCTAGTGGTGGGTTTGAGGCCTTGCCAAAAGGCACAGACATATGAACAAATACTACTTTTCTGTTTTTGGTCATGAAGTGCATTCACTCTTGCAGATACCAAAAGCGTGTTTCGAATATCATTGATGATGTTGTCGAATGGTCTCCAAGACTTGCTCTCTCTGGGATGATGGAGAAGCAGCAAACAGTGGTCAATGTGACAAAGTCGAACCCGGACACGGCAGAGAACCAAACAGATGACATTACAGATCCAGATTCTATCCCTGACCAACCTGAGCCTGAAATTATCGAAAAGTAGAGCATTCTGATCGATATAATCACGAAGGTGATCGTACACATCAGTAGAGGTCTGTTCAGTCTTTTGAGGAAGAGAAGAACCATGGTAAACGTGTTCTTATATGAGCTTTGTTTTGTTTTGTTTTTTTTGTCTAAAAACAGTTGATTTTTGTTAATTTTAACCTTTTTTAGGAGTCACAGAAGTTGGTTTATGTCCAAACTAAAGTGAGCTTTTTTTACTAAATTCTTCCTGATTTACACCACAAACCTCTGCTTTAAAATGCTCCAATCAATCATCTCTACTTTCTTGGGGCAAATGCTCAAGGCAATCGGTTTCACTAACATTAAGTTGCTTTCACCTCATCCCATTTTTTGTCGTTCCTCGCCGAGTGTGAAACCTCACATCGGTTGGAGAGGAGAATGAAACATCCTTTACAAGGACGTAACTTTTCCCTTGCAGACGCCTTTTAAAACCTTAAGAGGAAGTATGGAAGGGAAAATCTAAATGGGATAAAATCGGTTAGCGGTGGGCTTGGACTATTTCATCGTTCCTTTTTTCGAGTGGATGAAGTTTTGGGTATATTGGAAATATTTAACAATCAAATGTTAGTTTTCAGTTTCAAAATTACTTGAATTGTTGTTGGTTATAAACACTTTCCGGTGCTTGGTCCAAGTCATCGACTTAGAGTTAGGTTAGGTGGAGTGAGCTAAAATGTCTTACTCTCCGTTTTGCCTACGTACTTCACAATGATGACGATGACCGAGGGTTTACCAATTTTTAATTGGAATAACATACCAACTTTAGAATTTTAGATTAAACAATTGTGCACCCTAAACACATTATTTATCTTCGTGATTCCTAGACTAAACAACTCCTCTAAACGCAATAACTATGCATAACATCCAAAATGTTGATCTTTTAATCATCTAATAAATGTTTTAACGCTTTACATCAAATTTTAAGTTTAACAAAAGTTACATACTAATAGTAAAATATGATAATATAACAATAGAAACTCATGTATTACATGGTGGTCGTCTTTTTGGATGAGCTCCGACGAAATCAAGATACACAAAAATGTGGTTGATGAGGAATTATATCATCAATATCTTGTTGTGAATGGCTGAAAATGGAGATGGTACGTAATTATCTTTTTGATTTCGAGAACTTAATCCAATGTTCATTTGAACTTTTGATGAGTGTATATGAGAAATTGAAATCTAATCATCAACTATAGGGCCTTAGTGTGGCTCTGAAATATTTTCAGTTTGTTGTCGTTGACATCTACGATGAACTCTTCTCCTATCAGTGTTACACTTGCTTGCACCTAGAAACTAACTGAGGTCAAAATAAGTATTGTTGTACATCTTGAACAATATTATTCTACACACAAGAAGATGTTCATATGATGTTATATAAATAATATAAATGAAACGTGACAACACGAAAATCAAGTAGTCTCTACCATACAAGTGTAATAAGCTCGTCATGTGTGTTATACCTCATTGTGATTTGAGTCATACTAATATGCATTTGACATAGTTGACCTATCTACTATGTTGGCTAATAGCTAGGTCACAACATATAGAGTGTCACAACCTCACCGAGAGAAAGTAGGTTATGATCCCGTAAAGAGGGGCAACCCTCAAGTGGCGCTGCCACATGAGGGCCAAAGATTTAGAAGTGTCATGATGCGACCAAGGAGGACGATACATCATCCAACACATGAAGAGTGTGCATTGAAGCTAAGTTGAGTCATACACAAAGTTTGAGACAATGGCTACACAAGCGTCGAAGACAAGTTCGAAGAAGGCTGGATAGGACCTCTGGCCCTTACCTCAAAAGTTGGAGTTTCGATACGAGTTTCGGCATGCGACTCAGGAATTAAGTCCGTTTATATGAAAGATGAAAGCCCACCAAATTTTGTTTCAATCAAAGACTTGACAAATGATGCACGAGACTATATGTCCGCTCGTCAAAATGATGTCTACTCGAGAAGGATTGAAAATGTCAAAAATTCACTATAGGAGGAGGCACAGTGTCAGTTCTCCACCACCCCCGGGCTTTATGCCAAAAATTCCCTCGACACTTTTATATTTGGTGATTATCTTTTCTATCAAAAGAGTATATCTATATGAGTTTAGTATATTTAGGTATTGAAATTCTTGGATAAATGATGTTTAGAAATGAGAGAGCTCAGTTTATTTATTTATTAGTTCTCGAATAGAAGAAAGAGATTAGTTCTCGAATAGAAGAAAGAGATTGAAGAGAAAACGATGGAATGTAACTAAATGGTTTCCATCCATATCCTAACGGTAATAATTTTGTTTTAAAAAAAATGCTAACGATACTAAAAAAAAAAGACTGTCAAAAGTTCTACAATATTATTAAGACGAGGTACAAAATTGAAGAATATAGATAAAAATTTTCGTTGTCGAGCACTAAAAGTGATCGGCACCGATCACCAATAGTTTGTCAACCTTTGATATTAAAAACTAAAATCTTTAAAGCGTAAGCTTTGTGAATAACAATCTATAAGTTTCCTAAGCCTTGAGATTCATTTAGTTTCACTTTACTATACAATACAAGAGGTCAAAGTTCCCACAAACTCTGTACAAAAAGGCAAGAGTGGAAGAAGAAGAGTGGAATGAAGAGAGCTCTTGGATTTTCAACTAATCCTTTGAAGTCATCAAATCCTGCGAGTCACACATATCATTCCACATTCTTTCTTTTATCACCCCTTCAGAACAACAACAGAACAAAGCCAAGAATGATTTGCCGCCTAGCGCGCTTGCCAGGAACGCAGTAATACTTCAACGAACAAAGCACGAACAAGCGATCGATCCCCCCTCCCCTGCTCGTCCCCCCAATTCAATTTTGGTCATTGTCTTGGCGTTCACCTCCAGTGGCTGGTGCAGGTTGCTACTCAGAGGCCTTGATTGTCAAGGAGCTTCCGTGCTGCTGTTCAGAACTCTCCTTTCCATCCGCTTCATTTTTCTTGGCAAAACGCCCTCCACTGCTCCTCGACCTTCTTATGGCATGCTGGTGTCTAGACTCGTGAAGGTATGGCTGTTGAATAAGAAAAGTGAGCAACATAGCCAAAAAACATGTTTATTAACCAAACTGCTGGCACTTGATTGATTGAACTGGTTTATAATTAGCATACCAAACCACGACTGAACAAGAACATGCCAACGGGTGCCACGAGATATTGAACATGATCCAGTGTTATAAGCTAAATCTATATCCCAAGACTACCTATCAATATTGTCTTATCAGAGAATAAATCTTGATTTGATAATTGTTTAAGAGATTAGTCATCAAACTTCAAAAGGTCAAGCATCACCCCTCCCTCCACACACAAAAACAATCCAGTCCAACAAAAAGATACAAAATCCACCTTTCTAGCTTTTATCAACTTCTTTTCAGCCTCGGCTTTTGCACGCGCTTGCCTTCGCCTCAAAATTCCTTGGTATTGCTTTGCATTCACGAAAACGGGGTCTTGTGCTATCTCAATGGGCAATGGCATTCTAGCATGTGGCGCTCCGACCATAGGATAGCCCTGTCAATGACAAATAAATTTCAAAGCATGAAAATTCTGTTAAGACTTTATGCAATGGAAACATCAGCTCTCCGTGTATGCTGAAGCTATATAAGATATAACAAATTATCACATGATATAAGACAAAAATAAATTATCACGTCTTAATCCAAATCATCAGCATAGACCACTCAACATTCAGTATAATATTTCATGAAACATTCATGAAAACGACCTTGGGAAGTAAAAGAAAAAATTTAACTGATGTATGACAGCAAACAAATTGCATTCTACAGGTTTGGAAGCACAAGCACCATTTTTCACGAAAGTTGGACCAAGAATGGGACTTGAAATTCAATTTCTTGGTAGGGTCAAGAGTGCTACATGTGTGAATTAGAAGTGCCATTTTGATTTTGATTTAAACATCTATGTTAAATGAGCAGAGCCAAGTAATTGTAGAGATAATGATGGTGAAACCAGTCTCGGGTTGGTATGAAGTTGAGATAATTACATACCACGGGCTGATGACCATAGAAAGCCATCATTCCCCCATAATATGGATCCTGATAGGGATTTGATGCACAAGCCTGCAAACGTATGTCAAGAAACACAAGAAATTCTTCAATAATATTATACAATCGTAACTTGGCCATTGGAATCTATGAATCCGGGACTAGAATCACAAAAGTTGTACTAACAAGATAAAGAATTTTCTAAGACTGGACAGCAATTGAACTTACAATAGAGTGACCAACAAGTTCAAGTTGTGTCGACTGTGTCAGACATTCACCGTGCATAGCTGGCAAATTGGATGAGACATGCTGCATCTTCTGAGCATCCTGTCTGTAGCTTCCCGCTGAAATCGTTGAGATGCTATTGTTATTCGGGCATAAACAGCCATATGAAAATTTTCTTATTCTTCACGTTACTTCGTTGCTATTTTTTAAATAATTTACAACGTAACAAAAGTATATCACAATATGGTAAGCCTAATAATTATCAATGCGCGTGTTTTGATGGTATTCTAAAGCAGCCATCAAAACACAAATATCTGAAAACAATAAAGGGTCAAATAATTCTACCTAAGTTAACTTTTGGCTTCCAAAGTTGTTATCTCAAATTTCATAATAACACCTTCAAATAAGTTCAGATTCCACATTGTCAGGCACAAAACAGAAAACCTCAATGACTGTGAGTTGCTTATTGACGAGGGAACTTTCTCTAACAGATATGGGTTAAAGATGTACCAGAATGAGGAGATCCAGTAGCTTGCACTTCTTTGGAAACATCATCTTCTTCATCGTTTACATCATTATTAGACACAGACTGGCCATCATTTGACTCTGAACCACCATTAGGGAATTCAAGAGAAGTCGAACTGGAAGCATTTCCCCCAACCACAGGTAACGGAAAAGGACTGTACCCCATAGAACTGCACCAGGGTTCATAATAGATAGTCGTGGATGGAGCACCATTTGGATCAGATTGGAGCTGATTATTGGTTTCTGACTTTGACTGCATACCTTCAAACCCTTTGAAACAAACAAAAGAGCCTCAAGTTCTCAATTATCAACGTGTAAATTTTGATACCCAACAGTTTAAAAAAAAAAAAAAAAAAAAAAAAAAAAACCCTTTGCTATCTCCAGTAACAATTTAAGTATTATTCCATATTAATTGTAATCTTAGCTTCCAATATCATCCATGATCCGTTGTTTCAATTTATGATTTGTCATAGTCCAAAACGGTAGAACCCGACCTAGTTACAAGGTAGTTGGTGAGCACTTAGACTCTTCAGTCTCTTTCTTTGGGAAAAAGTTTTCTTCTCCCTCTACTTTTGTAAGGCAAGGAGTAAAAAGTAACTGCAGGAGACGTAAAAAAACAAGTTTTCCATGATTCAGCCTGTATAATTACACCTTCCCAATACCATTGTTTTACATGATTCAATCCTGTACTATTACATCTTTTCAATACCTTTTGACTAAATTGTTTTCCACGTCTCTTCTGTTTCATGTAAGATGAATGACTCAATTCGGATTCCTGGATGGCTACAATAACCCATTCTTCTCTTCTCTCTCGAGAGAGCGCGCACACACCACTCTCTTTCCCTTCACATCTCTTGAAATTTAGGGTTTCATTGTCCATAAATTGATTAGACGATGCAGGGCACTTGAATTGTGGCAACAAAAAGGCACAAAAAAAAATCCAAAAATTCAGCTCAATAAAATACTATTAACCATATCATATCGTTGGGATTCGCTCCAAATGCCTTATTCCCACCAACAAAACCAAACCAAACCAAACCAAATAAAGCTAACCCAGAAACTATTCCAATTTAAAATCCAAATTAATCACAAAGCCAATAAGCCTAACTTATCTGCTCTTACGATCAGTTAATACCAGATGAAGAACAGGTAAAACCTGAAAGATACACAACCCTAGAGGATTTATAAAGCTTCACCTTGCAATAAATAGAACTATTTTCTCTAGAAAGTTGCTCTCCAGCATCCTAGCTTCGTTTTAAGAACCAACAGAGCATAGTACCGGTCACACATACTTGGGGAATGATTATAACTAAAATAAACAAATAAAAACAATCAGAGAAAGGGCTAATCTCAGGTGATAAGGTACAAAAATATTCGTTCACTGGCATCTAGAAAGTTACATGCACTAAATTACCACCAACAGCAAATCCTGTTTCATAAGCTAAGACTGAATTATACCACCAGATGTGTGTTTCTTGTTACTCAAATGATGCAAAAGTGACCAACCTAGAATCAGGAAATCCAGACACAGAAAAAAGCAACAGGCACAAATTTTCAGTTCCTTTATCCATCAACATCTTCAAAACCTGTGATCATCTGACACATGTTATCCAGTAACCTCACATAATTTCTTTTTTCTTTTTTTAAAAAAAAAAACCCCTCAATCCTCCCTAAAAGGAGCTAAACAAATAAAAAAAAAACAGAGCGTCAGAGGAATTCTCATCCGTAACACATCAATCAGCTTTCAACTCCCATAACATCATCCATCCAATTTCCCAACAATCGCAAAATCAAAACCAAATCTGAAACCATCAATCACCCAACAAACCCGAAAAAGGGGCAAAAGAATCCCTACACAAGCGAATTGCGCGAATACCCTAGAAATCAAACACCAGATACACATAGCAAGCCAAACGAAAGAATCCAAGAAAAATAGCTTACCGGAAGGAATTCGAGCAACGTTCAAAATCTGAAAGGAACGAAGAGAATTCGAAGAAATAAAGAAACAGGGAGATTGAAATTAGTTCTTGGTGAATTGAAAAGGCTGTGAATTCCAAAAATGAAAAATTCTCAGTAGGAAGACTCAGTTTCAACTTTGAGGGTTTTTAAATCACAAAGCTACGGATATGATAATCTCACCCACTATAAGACCTCACCCTTTCTCCTTCTCTCCCCCTTCCTTTCGTCTTTTTTCATTATAAATATTGTTCCTTTTTTAATATTAAATTTCATCTAAATTAAATCTTTTGCAATAAAATAATTAAAATTCTAATTTAAATATACAAATAAATTATAGATGTTCTTATTTTTAATCCATATAATTTATTAAAAATATTTAATTACAATATTTTAAAACTTAAATATCATTACTCGAGTAACAATTTAAAAAGTATGATAAGGTTCGGTTGGGTTGTGAATCCTATTTTTCAGATTGTTCCGTCAATTCGACTAAAAATGCTTCATACGATAACTGAATCAAAATTTTCAATTTTCCTAAAATTTATCTCAATCTAAATTGATTATTAAAAAATAATTAATTTAACGCTTACGATTTGAGTTAGATAGATGAATACACGAAAAAAAACCAATAATTATGTTAAAAATTAGAAATAGATAATGATTTTTTTTCATAATAAAGTTTGTAAGAAAAAATCTATTTTTATTTTTATTTTTATTTTTATTTTTATTTTTATATTTCTCTCCTTGCTAATTTAATTTCATTAAAATGAATTATAAAAAAGGTGAACAAAAGTTATTAAATTAATATTTTATTTGTTTATTTAAATTAAAATATGTGGCTAGTTATGAACCTTTATAGTATTAGGATATATTGGGATTTTTTTTTTCTTTTTTGGAAAATATTTATTTAAGATTTATGGTAACAATAAACCTTCCATTTCCTTTTTAGCTTTGTATTTAAAAAAACCACACGACAAATAAATAAATAAAGGGATCGGGAAAAAATTATTACAATCCAACCCACCAGCTTACAGGTCGGGTTGAGTTGGGTTATGAAGTCTATTCAAGTCATTTCAGTTACCAACTCAATTAATTCAAAATTTCAAGTTAATTTAGAAAATCAAAATGGGATTAAAAAACGGGTCGTAGTAATTTAAATAATATTATATTCGCAATTTTCTAACATTTGTAATGTAAAATAAAATTAGGGTGTGGATAAAATGGCTAGGAAAATCTTTTAGACCAACCCAAGTTGGTAACCCGAATAACTCGAGTTCACAACCTAACCCTCTGAGTTAGTTAACAACTAAAATCTCATAAAACTTAAATATTCAACATTTACGAGTAGGACTACATCACTAACATCGGTTACAAATATTAAATATTCTTAATTTTCATAATAATGTTAGAGTAAGGTAGGGTTGGATTGTAACGGTTAGTCGAGTTGATCTGACTAAAAAAATTGTCCACCCGTTAACCGATCTAAATTTTCGATTTTTTCAAGAACTCAATGCAACTCAAATCGAATTTCTTTTTTAATCCAACCCGACTTTTACGATTTTGAATTAGGTAGTTCTAATTGGTCGGATTCTTGAATCATACGAATACCTTAAAAGAAACGAACACAATATATAATCTAAATTTTTTTTTATATGTTTTTAGTATTGGATAGCAAAACTAAAAATTATTTTTTGATTTAAAAAATGGTTTAAAATCCAAAAAAAACAAAACAAAAAAAAAAGATCACACGAATATTTAATTCAATAAATCAATTTTTTTTTTTAAAAAAAAAACCACAGTTTGGATGACTCAGACCCTCGCTATTACCAAAAGGATGACTCAGATTGTTTAATTAAAAAAATAAAATAAAATAAGGCGTTGTGATGGGGTGACGGTGGTTTTATCATTCCCATAGAGAGATTGGAACCCACGTAATGCGGTATTGACTAAAGAAATTCTGTCAACACGTGGCGCAAAAGCGTGGACCACTCAGCACAAAACTGACACCACCGCTGGCCACGTGTACTTTCCTTTATAATATAATTTTTCATTTTTGAAATTTAACCAACCTTCCATTTAAACACCAAATATTTTAATTATATTGATGAGATATAAATTTAAGTTTTATATTAAATAAAATTCTAAATTTAAATTTTGTGTTTAATATTTTAAAATTTTTAAAAATGGAAGGACTATTTTTTTTTTTATACATAAAATTGAGAGATAAATAATTCACTACTAAGATATAAAAACTTATTTATTACTTAGGCTTAAATAATAATTTTTATAAATAGAATATATTTTGTCCGGCTCCGATTTTGTTAACCCGACCAACTTGAAAATAGATTCCGACCCAACACTATATTACTCTACTTTTAAGATTATTACCCATATTAAAAATATTTGACATTTGTAACTGATGTTAGTAATGGGTTGTGACATGTAAGTGTTTGATATTTGAGTTTTATGAGATTTTCGGCACTGATGTAACATGTATTGTGGATATGTATGATTTTTTAAATAATTAAAAAAATAACTCAACAACCCAACCCAACCCAACCCGAAATTTCAAGTTGGTCTAAAATATTTCTCTGGCCCAACAAACTCAACTCGTGTATACTCCTAACATGAGCTGGATTTATGAATTTCTAATGTTAGTTATGGTTGAACCACACTAAACCGAACTAGCAAAAGTAGAAGAAAAATTAGTTCGAAGAGAAGAATTTTTCCCACCTACACGGATGGTAGTCAATCACTATAACCAAAGTGCTTACAAGTGTATTTCACACTCTCACATTACAAAGTCCACCGATAACAAATAATGTCCACTTTGCCCCATTACGTCTCACCGTGAGCCTGACAATTTTAAAACACGTTTGTTAGGGAGAGGTTTCCACTCCTTTGAATGATTTGTTTCTCTCTTCAACTGATGTGTGATTTGAGAGTAACCCAATTTTCGGGTCGATTAGGTTGACCCAACCAAAAAATGTCAACATGTAAATCAACCAAATTCTCAATTTTTCGAAAATTCAACAGTAAAAAAAAGAAAAAAAAAATATCGAACTCAACCCAACTTTTATGGTTTAGGTTAGCTAGTCCGAGTTAGTCAAGTGACTAGATGATATGAACACCTCAATTTCCGATCACGATCACATTCTCCTTTCCTATTTCAAACAACTTCCCTCCTTTTTCAAATCAAACAAACATGAGTCGATCGTATATTCATTACAGTTCCATGATTCAAAGTATCATTTCTCATACGATCCCTTTGAATTCCAAATGAAAAAAAGCAAGACCCAAATATTGCTTTTGAAATGTCGGGTGTAGAGCTATGCATTTGGGGTCATCCTAATTGTATAGACGATAGTTTTTCGAATTATAATCTTTAGGAATTAAAGCGTTTTCATTTTAAGAAAGAAAGGAGCTAAAAGAATGTGAGATGGGATGAATTTGGGACATTAGAGTCAATTAAAGGAAGTCATGGTCTTAAAGAAAGACAAAGCAATTCTTTTGGCCTATAATTTATGCTTTGTAAGGCAAAGCCTAAACAACGTTGGACCCTATCAAACATGTAATGAGAGCTAAAGCTGACATTTATATTTACCCAATTTCTTTTTAATCATCTAATTATTTTTATTTATTGAAGTTTAAAGATAAAGCAAAAAAAAAATATGTTTTATCGTTGGTTTTGGATAGACGAACACGACTATCTATAATGTTATGATATTATCCATTTTGAGTATAAGCTCTCATAGTTTTGCTTTGGGCTTCCCCGAAATGTCTCATACTAATGGAAAGAGTATTCCTTGATTATAAACCCATGATCATTCCCTAAATTAGCCGATGTGAGATTTTCATCATCCAACAATATCATTACTTATAACAGTGAAGAAACCTCTAAGGACGTTAGGCTGTCGAGGAGATGGATCGTGAGATCTCACATTTGTTGGAAAGGGGAAACGAAACATTCATTATAATGATGTGGAAACTTATCCCTAATAATGCGTTTTGAAACCGTGAGGCTGACGACGATACGTAACAAGCCAAAACGGACAATAACGGTTAGCGGTGGGATTAAGTTGTTACAGTTTCATTAATATTACCACGTTTAAAAGTTTCATAATAACGTTTCGTTAGTATCGCGTTTCAAAAATATTAATGAATTTTCAAAAGTTATCATCATAATGTATGAGATACGATAGACAGTTTTCGTCCATATATTGATGATAAGTAAACCTAAAATATGTTATTTACTTTAAAAAATTTTAAGTATTTTTTAAATCTAATAATAATAAGCTTAAATGTATTTTTTTTTAATTTAAGAATATTATTGAAACTTTTAATTACCTTGTGAATTTTTTTGTTTTTTATTTTTTATTATTAATTCAGCCCATATTGTATTTACATCTCTTTAAAAGTTTAGTAATTTTTTCAAAAATTAATTAAATTATTTTATTTTATTTATTTAATTAATTATATTTTCTCAATTTCTTTTTAATCATCTATTTTTATTTATTTATTTATTGAAGTTTAAAGATAAAGCAAAAAAAAACATAAATTTTAGAACATTATTTTATAATTTAATATGAAAAAGGATGATTTCTAGATATTCTCTATATGATTTTATGTTGATTAAAATTATTTAAAGAATATTCAAAAAGAAATTTGGAAAGAAAAATAAAGTGTAGATTTTATTTATGGAATTTTGATAAAGATTAGTATCAAATTTAAAATTTTAGCTTTTTTTTAGTTTAAAAAAAAGTTTGAAAAATTATGAAAATGAAAGTCGAAAAAAAAAAAAAAAAAAAAAGGTGTCAATAATAATAATTATAATTATATTATCAAATGCTCCGATCCATATCAGAAAAAATGTTTTTTAAATAGATGAATTCGTTAATACTTTGTTTCAAAAATATCCTTGAGTTTTCAAAAGTTTTTGTGGTTTGAGAGGGGAACGAAACATTCTGTGTGGAAACCTCCAAGAACGCTGGACACTCAAGAGGGTGAATTGTGAGATCCCACATTGGATGAAAAGGGGATCGGAACATTCCTTATAACAGTGTGGAAACCTCTTCCTAATAGATATATTTTAAAACCGTTAGGCTAACGGCGATACCTAACAAGCCAAATCAAATAATATTCGATCAATCAATGGAAAAAAACTTAACTGTAACGGTATTTGAAAAATAAATACAATACGTCCTAACTAGTAAAGGATGTTCGAGTTGGTACGAGTGTTCCCGAGCCCGAAATTGAACCGAATTTGTTAGTTGTGGGACACAAAGAAAAGGCTAAATTAATATTTTGTATGTAGCTTTAAACAAAGCTTAGGATCCTCCCTTTGCTTCTTTTAATACAAAACTTTTTAACCACCACCACTACCACAACACCTCACACCTATCTTTTTTTTCAACCCTAATAATAAAATAAAATAAAATAAAATAAATAAATAAATAAATAAAATAACCTCCAAATTCTTTTTTATTCTTAAGTTTTCAAACAACTAATGAATATATTTGTTGACATGTCTTAGTACATTCACTTTTGATTTACCACAATAATATAAAAATAATAATTCGAGTTCACATTTGGTTCGAGAATTAGGTTTGTTTAACTCAAATTTTAGATTTTTTTAGTTGTGAGATCAGAGATTCGAGCCACCGACGTTTGAAATATTAGTTATTGGTATGTTTATCTGTTGAGTCGTGTTTGAATTTAAGAATTTGTGTCTATGCACGTGTTCGTGTTGAGTTTTGCTTATCTTGAAGGGTAAACTTTTATCTCGAATCAAAATTTTAAATATTTAATAGGTCGGGATAAAAAAATTAATAAAGAGTTTGAGAAACCTAAATTAAATTAGAAAAGATTAGGGGTAGGTAATATCTTCAAGATCTAAAAAGTGTTGGAATTAAAATAAAAATAAAGTTTGACCAAAGAGATAAAAACAAACAAATGCATAATTTAATAAAATTACAAGCAAGAAAAACAAAAATTGTCGAACAAATTCCGACCTAAATGACGTACAAAAAATGATATTAAATGTGTGTTAGCTCTCGAACAAAAGAAAAGTACATAAATGAACTGAGATCACATCTGAATGATACCTATAAATTTTGTTAAAGAATATTTGAGTAAAGACAAAACACGTTAAAAGGAGTCATGTCGGTCTGTGATGATAGTTTTCACTTTTAGAACAGTTCAAAACAAGTGGGTAACATGGTTGTAACACTTCAAGTCCACCGCTAGTAGATATTGTCCCCTTTAGCTCATTACATATCGTCATCAGCCTCACGGTTTAAAACGAGTCTACTAAGGAGAAGTTTCCACACCCTTATAATAAATATTTTGTTTCTCTCTCCAACTGATATAGAATCTCACAATCCACTCCCTTTCAGGGCCTAGCGTCTTCGCTGACACATCACCAAATGTCTTAACTCTAATACCATTTGTACCAACCCAAACTCATCGTTAGTATACATTATCCGTTTTAGCCAGCCTCATGGTTTTAAAACGTGTATGCTAAGAAGAGATTTCCACACGCTTATAAGAAATGATTCGTTCCCTTCTCCAATCGACGTGGGATCTCACAATGGTCATGTCGCAAGAAAACGACAGGGTTTCAAATCCTAATCTATATCCTAAGCACGAGGTATTACAATATGACCATCTCATAACCATATCCCGTTAAATATAAAACTATTAATCGTTCGAAAGGGATAATATTTCGGATTAGGGAAAGAAAACAAATGCTTGAAGGGTAACCTAGGATTCTATGAAAGATTAATGATGGGCATGTGAATGATATATATGGTTTCAAAAAGGGCATAGAAGAAAAAGAAATGTACTTTATTTCAATCACCAAAGCAAAAGTTGATTGCTTTGCCCTTCATGACATAAGGTTTCCTTGTTCAAATTCAAAAAACATATATACATACATATATATATATATATATATATATATATATGAACATAATGAATCAAAAGTAAAGAACAATTTAAACACATCATGGTCTCAAATTTTCCTCATTCCAAGGTTTAATCTTATTACAAAGAGACAATATGTTGTTAAATAAAAGGGAAAAGGCATTCATACAATATTGTTTAAACAAAAGTTGTTTCACACGAATTAACTTCGATTCTGTTTTTGAGTTTCGAACTTAAAATAAACCAAAAAGTTTACATTTTTAATGAGGCAATTATTGTGGATAACTTGTTGGATCTTGTTCTTTTGTTTGTTTGATGCTCTTTTCTAAGACGGGTTTTTGTACACTAAATTTTTTATTTTGTGTCGGGTAGTGGTAGTTCGTGAATTTTTAAAATATTGAAGAAGATAATCATTCGTTAAAAACGTGTAGTTAAAAGTTTAAGAATTTAAATAACAATTTTTAAACTTCAGAATTATATAGACATAAAATTCAATATTACATGAGACGTTTTTAAAAGAAAAAAATGAATAAAAAAAAGTTTGCATCTTAAACGATACAATCATTATCGAAAACTCATATGAGGTTTTAATATTACGTGTTTAATATTATAACAATGCGTCCCGTTAGGAAATTTTTGAAGTACTTCGTGACCAGAATCTAAAAGAACTCTAAACTAAATTATACTCGAATTCTCATCTCTACATGTGTCTGATCTACAAAAATAAAATAAAAAATTTAATACCCAATCGAACAAATTAAATATGTGATTAATCAATTTGAGCATAGTTCAACTCGTTAAGACATTATACTCATAACAACTTACACGTGTCGTTGTTCTAATGAAACAAATTTTTAATACCCAACGGAGTAAATTAAATGTGTGATTCACCCATTTAAGCATAGTTCAATTGATTAAAACATTATACTCGTAAGAAAAAAGTTAGAAGTTCAAATTCTCATCTCCACCTGTCGTTCATTCTACAAAAAAAAATAATTTCTTAATACCCATCTAACCAAATTGAAAATATGATTAAAAAATCTCAACATAATTTAATTAGTTAAGATATTATACTAAAAGATATTATACCCACATGAGCAAATTAAATATGTGATTAATCAATTTGTGCATAGTTCAACCGGTTAAGACATTATACTCATAGCGAAAAAGTTTCAAGTTTAAATTCTCAACTCCACATCCCGTTCTAAAAAAAAAAAAAAAAAATTCTTAATACCCATATGACTAAATTAAATAGGTGATTAACCAATATGAACATAGTTTAACTCGTTAAGAGGTTATGTAGCTAAAATGTTAGAAGTTCAAATTCTCGGTGAGATGTTATTGTTCTGACAAAAAAAACAAATTTCTTAATACCCATTTGAGCAAATTAAACATATGATTAACCAATTTAAGTATAACTCAATTAGTTAAAACATTGTATCTATAACGAAAAGGTCAAAACTTTGAAATCTCACTCTCACAAAAACAATTTCTTAATACCCATTTGAGCATATTTGATTAACCAATTTGAACATAGCTCAAATCCTTAAAACATTGTATCTATAATGAAAAGGTCAGAACTTTGAATTCTCACTCTCACAGGTGGCCAATCTAATAAAAAACAATTTCTTAATACCCATTTGAACAAATTAAATATATGATTAACCAATTTGAACATAGGTCAGATCCTTAAAACATTGTATCTATAATGAAAAGGTCGGAACTTTGAATTCTCAGTCTCACATGTGACCGATCTAAAAAACAATTTCTTAATACCCATATGAACAAATTAAACCTGTGATTAACCAATTTGAGCATAGTTCAACTGTTTAAAATATTGTATCTCTAACGAAAATGTAAGAACTTTGAATTCTCATTCTCACATGTGGCCGATCTAAAAAAACAATTTCTTAATACCCAATAACACGTGAATACCAAAGAATTAACGGATTAAGAATCACGAGAACAAAATCGAAGCTCAAGAACAAAAATGTAAAATAAAAATGGTAAAGATTGGTGAAAAAATGAGAAATGAATGATTGAGGAGACGCACGAGTCGTTTCATAGGATTCTGTTGTGGGCATTGTCTTGTGATCACAGACAGACAAAATCACATTCACAAACCCTAAATACAAACAAATTTTTATTTTTATTTTTTTATTTTTTTTATTTTTTAATGTGAATTTTCAAAATCAAAAGCCAACACCCACACACACCTCCCTGCTATTCTTGTCCCCTTTTCTTCTTTTTCAACCCTATTCATCACCTTTTTCCATATATATATATATATATATTAAAATATATTATTAAATATTCCGAACCCGTCACGAACCTATCTATACAAAATTGAATGTAACAACCTAAGTCCACTGTTAGCAGATATTGTCTGCTTTGACCCATTACGTATTGTCACAGTTTTAAAATCCGTTTACAATAATACATATGTCACACTTTTAAAACACGTCTACTGAAAAGAGGTTTCCACACCTATCTAACTCTCTAAACCCACCACTATCAGATTTTGTCCACTTTGGCCTATTAAGTATCGTCACAGTTCTAAAACGCGTCTATTAAGAAGAGGTTTCCACACCCTTATAAAGAATGTTTCGTTCCCCTCTCTAACTCTCAAGTCCACCACTAGTAGATATTGTCTGCTTTGACCCATTACATATTGTTGTTACCTCACGGTTTTAAAATGTGTCTGCTAGAAAGAGGGTACAACACTTTTATAAGAAAAGGAATGTTTCGTTCCTCTCTCCAACTCCCAAGCCCACGATATTGTCTACTTTGACTCGTTATATATTGTCGTCGCCTTTACGGTTTTAAAGCACGTCTATTAGGGAGAGTTTTCTACATCCCTATAAGAAATGTTTCGTTTCCCTCTCCAACCTATTTAAGATCCCCACTTTGAAAGTTTAACCTATTAGACATTTTTTAAAGTTCGAGAATCTTTAAACTACAAATTTGAGCATTTAAGGGTTAAACTTATCATTTAACCTCAACGATCATGACGACTGTTTTTCCTTTACGTTAACTCTGATTGACCCGAACATAACTCTATTGGTTAAAACATTTATCATCGACCTAAAGACGGGATACTCGTATGATTTAAATTAAAGGGAAATCTGTGAGCAAAGAAAGCAGCTCCAAAAGTAGAGTGTGTGAGAAACCTTTTGTGGAAGTCTTTTATATTCTGCATGGCAGATTGTTGAAGCATCAAGGACAGTTTCTTTTCTCTTTTCTCAATCTTGATCAGTGTGAAAGAGATATCTTTTAATCTCAAGGACCATACAAAATGGTCCAAATCTTTTGCATATTCATCTTCATTCATTCAATTTTTGGTGGTTGGATCAAATATACCAAAGTATTAACGGAATCATATATGAATAATCTAATGTTTTGTTCAAATTTCCCGCTTAGCATATTCCGACAACGATTCATTTCTCAACAGTGTTCTTTCTAGAAACCCTAATTCGACGAGAATCCTATAATAGGTATTATTTGATTAGTAAGTAAGAATAAGGAAGATGGTTGATCTGCTGATCCACCTAACGAGAAAGGTTCTTAAGGACATTGTAGAGAAAACAAACTCGTTATCGTAATTGAGCTATCTAGACTTTCATTTCTGTATCTACGCTTTCGTGCATCAAATACTTAATACGTACCTGACCTCGATCATTGGTGTACAACTAAATCGTTAAAAAAAAAAAAAGCTAAGTGTCTAGGCGTTAACTTTTCTCGGATTTGACTAATTATTCAAAAGCTGATATTACAAACACAAAACACAAAACCACACACTTACATTACACTCTCATGAATAGAAGTCAGACATATTACATTAAACTATCCAAAAAAAGAGAAACCTCCATAGCCATAGCCATAGCCATATATAAAACCAGCCCCATGGTAAAATTCAAAGCTGAATTTTTCTGATCATTAATAAAACAAAGAAAAAAGAAGACCCAAAAAATTACCCTACTCTGTAAATTCCCCATTTTTTATCTGTGAATTTGATCAACTATGGTGAAAAAAAAACATAAAAAAAAGCTCTAATGGAATGTCATTGTGATGAGAGGAAGAACAGCTCTATATCTGGTGAAGCAAAGAAGGAGATTGGTGAAGGTTTTTGTGAAGAACAATTTGAAGTAATCCTTTGCTTTTTTGGAGCTGGTGGGCATATTTTGATCTCTGGGATTCTAAATCTCTCTGCTTTTGGAGTACTGCACTCTTCAAAATCAGAGCTTGAAGAAGCTGATTCTTCAATGGCGGCCATGGCGGCCATGGCTATGGAGCTTGAAACTTCAATTTCCTCTGTTCTTTTAGTACTCATAATCCTTCTACTTTGATCCTTCATTTTCTTGATCTTCTGGTTCTTCTTCAATTGGGTTTTTGCTGTTTTTTTTCCTCTGTTTCTTCTTCCTCCTCCTCCTTTGGACGCCATGGAAGTGAAATTTGGAGGTCTGAGTTGAGGTTGAGAGGGTGTTTCTTCTTGTGGGTTGTTTCAAAATGGTTTCTTTTTGTGAGATTTGTCACTTTGAGAAGGTTATGGAGAAACCCTTTTCAGGAAATTGGGAGATTTGGTCGGAGGGAAGCCATTGAAGAGGTGGGTTTGAGCTTGAGTTGCAGGTTTTGAGAGGTAAGAAAAAGAAGGGAGAGAGGGTTTGAAATGGAGGGATTTGTTATATAGTGAAGAGAGGGGAAACAAAGGGTTGTGTTTGGATGCTTTATGTCATTTTTTGAAATGTGTCATTATAGTTTTTGAATTTTCTTTTTCAATCAAAGGATAGAAATTGTCTTTTAGGTTAAAAAATTATTTTGTATTTTGTAAAATTATTAGTTTCGTTTCTCGATTTTGAGATTTGTGTCGATTTGATCTCTACATTTTAAAAATGTATCATACGTCTCTAACATCTTCGTATCTGTGTTTTTTTGGAATTTATCGTTTTGTGTGAGAAACCAAACCATCTAACTTAGTTATGCTTGAATGAATTAAATCTGGTCGAGAAAACAAATAATTTTAAGTAAGCAAACTAATTGAAAATTTTAATCTTTGTGCTAAGAAAAAAACATAAATGTGAGATCTCACATCGCTAGGAGAAGGGAACGAGTGTCAACGAGAACGCTGGCCCTAAAAGGGGATGGAATGTGAGACCTCACATAGGTTGGAGAGGCGAACGAAGCATTTTTTATAAGGGTGTGGAAACCTCTCTATAGTGGACGAGTTTGAAAATCTTGAGGGGAAGCCTAAAGAGAATAATATCTGCTGACTGTGGGCTTAGGCTATTACAGTTGGTATCAGAGCCAAACATCGAACGGTGTGTGAGAACACTGAGTTCCGAAGAGGGTAGATTGTGAGGTCCCACATTGATTGGAACGGAGAACGAGTGCTAGCGAGGATGTTGGGCCTCGATGGGAGGTGGATTCTGAGATCCCACCTCGGTTGGAGAAGGAGAACGAGTACCCACGAAGATGCTAGGTTCCGAAGGAAGGTGGATTGTGAGATCCTACATCGGTTGGAGAAGAGGAACGAGCATTAACGTCATCAGTTGAAAAGTGAAACGAAACATTATTAATAAAGGAGTGGAATCGTTTAAATATCAGACATGTTTTAAAAGTTTGACGGAAATTTGAAGACAATATTACAATAAAAATGCAATATTTTTTATTTTTAAGAACTAAGTTTATTTAGTTAATTTTAAAAATGGTTTTAAAAAACTATTTTTAAAAATTAAAATTTTAATATAACTAATAATTCAAATGTTTAGATTAAAAAAAAAATCAATAATTAAAGTGGATGGGTTAATATTAGAAAGTCAATGGGTAATTAATATGTTTTTCTTTTTAAGAAAATAATAAATTATTATATTACTTTTATAGAAATATTAAATTATAATTTCTTTTAAAAAATAAAGGTATCCAATGAAATTTATTAAAATTTAATACACTATTGAGAGTTTGGCAGGTAGCATTATCCACAAACACACACCTAAACCATAATGTGATTATTAAAATAATTAAATATCAATCTAAAATTAATTAAATTAAATATCCAATTAAACCCTATTATTCTAACATTATTATTTTAATCCCAAGGGAGCCTCCACTTCCATAGCTAGATTCCTTCCCTTATTTATTTATTTATTTATTTATTTTAGTCCTAATTAAATTATTCTATTTCTATTTATAAGATTTTAAAATATTTATTTATGTTAGAATTGTAAAAAAAAAAAAACAAGATTTTTTTTCTCTTTTACTTACCTAATTTAAATTATATACTTTCGTTAATAAATCTTTTATTAATATTTTAAATTGAATGCTATTTATTTAATTTCTGATTGGTTTGAAGACATTTAACTATGGTAAATAATTATGAAACGGGTTGGAGTGAATCGAGAGCATACCATTGTTACTATCTTCAAGATGTGACTAGTAACTTTGACAAAAAGTACCAATCGAAGTAACGGAAAGATTTGGTGTATCGCGAGTAGGAGTCCAACACCAAAGGCTCAAGTTTGTAAGATATATGAAAGAATTGAATCGATAAATCTTGAGTATCTTGATGCGAGATATATCGATTATTTATTAAATATTCAAAACCAATCACGAACCTATCAAATACAAAATTGAATGTAATAACTCAAGTTTACCGTTAGCAGTATTGTTTGTTTTTGCCTATTATATATCGTTGTCAACCTCACGATTTTAGAACGCGTTTACTAGGAAGAATGTTTCGTTCTCCTCTCCAACTAATATGAGATCTCACAATCCACCCCATTTGGAGCCTAACGTCCTTGTTGGCACACTGTCGTCTGACTTTAATATCATTTGTAACAGCCCAAGTCCACCAAACGTTGTCCTTTTGTAACAGCCCCAGCCCAAGTCTACCACTAGTAGATATTGTCCTTTTGTAACAACCTCAGCCCAAGTCTACCACTAGCAGACATTGTCCTCTTGTAACAGCTCAAGTTCACTATTAGACATTGTCCTTTTGACTCCAGCCCAAGTCCACCACTAGACATTGTCTTTTTGGACAGCCCAAGTCCACTACTAGACATTGTCCTTTTGGGCCCCAGTCCAAGTCCACCACTAGACATTATCTTTTTGGGCCCCAGCTCAAGTCTACCACTAGCAAACATTGTTCTCTTGTAACAATCCAAGTCCACCATTAGACATTGTTCTTTTGGGCTTTCCTTTTCAGACTTCCCCAAAGTTTTATGCTAGTAAGAGATTTTCACATCCTTATAAAAAATATTTCGTTCTCCTCCACAACGAATGTGGAATCTCATAGTATCGTTATAGATGAATGACAACAAATCTAACTTAATCGACTATCATTTTACAATGTCGAAGAAATGAGACAGTAATAAGTCATAATATTAGTTTAGATGCACAAATCATACCCTGTCGATTTCTGGGGTCCTACAAATTGAGTTTATTAAACTAAACGAGCTTCTTATTACTACTTGAGTAGAGCATTGAGGACCTAAAATCCACCCATTCCACATATCTAGAGTTGTGTACAACTACGTTACAAGATGTTTCTATTCAATTTGGATTACCTAAAGATGAAGAACATGAAACAAGTAGTACGCATGACAACAATTCATCATATTGTAATTTTCCAAAGTAGATCAACTTAGAAAACCCACCAAATTCAAGAAGCCGTCCAGATGAATTCGAGCATCAAAACAAAAATATCTAACATTCAGGCCCTTTTTTCTGGTGGAGAATTTTGGGCCTCACCAATTGTCTGGTTAAGATTCATCCAACTTCAAATCTCCCATAGCTCTCCTTTCCTCATTTCCCTCACATCCTCCCCTTCACCCTCCTTCTAATCTGCAGGTTCCTCAGATACCCATTTCAAGTCGACTCACAACGAGGGGGTCGACTTTGATTGGTGTATTTTCTCTGGTTTTAGCTTTCTAAAACGATGGTGGGAGCTTTATCCATCGTGGGTTCATCAGCGGTGGACTCTCATACTTCCCCATGTTTGTGTTTAGATGCTTTGCCCACAACGAGCAGTTCAATGGGTCGAAAGCGTTTGCCGAAACCAAAGCACTTGTATCTAAGCAGCTCGTTCGTAGATAGTGGCCGGGAGTGGCTGCTCTCGGCGGATAGGATAAACAGGAGCTCAAGGAAGCAGCACAAGAACAGAAGACTTATAGTTGTTGATGAACTTGGGGGGCAATATGAAGATACCTTTGACGATGTTAAACTGGTAAGAACAGAAGACTTGTAGAGTGTTCTCTTGCTTAAACTGGTACGATAGCTTAGAGTAATAGCATTAGCACATCTGTTCTCTTGCTTGCTAGTGCTTTTGAAAAATTAAGCTAGATACAAAGTAACTTACCCGCTGAATTATATCGATCAGTTGGTTGCTATGGACTGATTGCACGTAATGGGATTAACCTATTACTAGAATAACTTCCAATACACGGATTACAATTTTGACTGTCAAATAATCAATATACTCCTCCCAAGGTATGGAATAGCAAGTCAGATTGGTCAAACTTCGATTTTGATAAGTCAAGAACCGCATCATTCTGGCGGTTTTCAATACGTAGGAGTGAAAAACACCTTTCCATTGAATGAAATGTTGGCATGGGGTTTCTTTCAATTCCATTTTCATCTACTGAAAAGAGGGCCCGAAAGAGCTTACCAGATGCACCATCGACCGCAGCTCGACTGCGAGATTTTGACGCTAAAGTCGTTGGATGGGGTTAGGTGAGCTTCCTTTAACTTTTTTTCTTTCTTTGTTGCGTCTACGATTAGGAGGCTTAGTCAGGAAGTGGATTCGTGAACCATGTGCAGAGAGGGGGGCAAGGCTCCCATGGAGAGACAAACATCTTCACCTGTGTAGAGTAGATCATTCAACACCTGCAACACAAACTCATTTTTGACCAATTGGTCCTAGTATCATAGGCAGCTGCCATAACCACACTCGTAACTCAGTAAGATACACATGAAATACAACGGCCATCAGGTTGATGCATGGCAATGTTCTTTTAAATATCATGGGATATGCTTGAGACTTGAGTTTTCCATTGATTTTGTTCTGGTCAAGTTTAATATGATTTTGTTGTTTTTCCAGTTTCTTGAGATTTATCCTTCTCCCATCCTTTGCATACTCATTTGCCTACAAATTAATTACTGAACTGACTTTTCTCTGGCTGCAGCAAATACTTAATTATTTTACATACAAGGCTGTGAGGACTGTTATGAACCAGCTCTATGAAATGAACCCCCCACAGTACAGGTGGCTTTATGAGTAAGTGCCATCGTTTTTTACACATTGAGACTGGCCATTTTTCTGTGTTACAGGAACCGGGGTCAGTTTACAAATAGTTGCAGTATTTTTTGTCATGGTAGCTCAAGTTGAAGCTGTCAAATTGTTCATGCTAGTTTGGTCGTGTTCTTGAATTTTGATCCTGTTCTATTCTTCTCCAACAGTTTTCTGTTATCTAACAAGCCATCAGATGGAAAACATTTCATGCGCACTCTTGTAAAGGTACTTCTTAAAAGTTCATACCTACTTCATGACTTGTACCAATCTATGTTAGTACATGTTTTTCACTATTGGTTTTGGAGTATATTTTGGAATGATTTTGAATGATTAAATACATGTTTTTTAATGATTTTGAATATGATACGAAAGATTTTAACCATTTCAAAATCACTCCCAAACGTCCCATTGAATTCTTACTATGACTGACTTGTTCTAACGATCTCATGTTTAACACCGGCTTTAGTTTTTAGCATTTTGCTATCTCAGTAGAAAGGGAAGGCCTAAGCACACAGATGTTACAAAGTACGGTTAAATTGTGTATTTAGTTTCCATGCCTTAACTTCTAGTTTAGTTTACTTTTATAAGTTTCATTATAGTCTGTATCTTTTGATCAAACCTGCTACGAAGTAATATGAAATGCACCACATATCTACACATTCTTGAGTTATACACTCAAAAAATAGTTGTACTAAGTGTATTCAATGCTCCATAACTTGCCAAGTTACACAAAGGCTTGTGTCCAAGTGTGGTCCTCTTGCTTGACACAAAGTTAGCTAAAATGATTCCTTTTACTTCTGAATCCCAAACATTCCAGTTTGATGTTAGGACACAAAGATTTATGGTCATTTACGGCCTCGAGGCACACCTTGTGAAATAGCGTTTTACTAAACCTGAATCATCGATTTTCTAATTGATAGGAAAAGCAAGATCTTGCTGAAAGAGTAATGATCACACGTCTCCACCTATATGGAAAATGGGTGAAGGTATTGCTATCATTGTAATGTTCCTTCAATACAGATTTTTTTTTTGGAAGATCATTCAACAAAGTTTTCGAACATTTATTTCTTCTGTGGTGTAGAAATGTAACCATGCTGAAATATACCAAGAGATCTCGGACGAAAACGTAGAATTAATGCGTGAGCGACTTATGCAGACTGTTATATGGCCTTCAGATGACACAAACACAGAGAAGCTTGGCTAAGGAAGTATGGGTAATTTTGAGTTCACTCTCCCTTGTCAATTCTTCTTGTATTGCATCCTTCAATCGTGATTAGTTTGATTGTTGAGTTGCCGATTGTATTTTTAGTTCAGTGAGGCAGTCTTTTTTTAGTTGAAGATATGTAAGCAATTAATCTTTATATTATGTAGAAAAGTTTATATATTCAGACTCCATTTCGGTTATTCTGATGGTGTAGTGTAGGGCTGGGATTTTCTCAGAACTTGTGCTTCTATAAATCATGCATATTGGGATGAGATGGTACCAGAATGAGCAATAATGTGCAATTTACTGGTTTCTTTGTTTGCACAGCTTGTTTAACCTAATGGCCATTAAAATGTTTTCTTTAACTTGATCGTGCTTGATTGTGCTTGAGTTTTGAGATTCTTCGGTGAGTTATTAAGTATGACTTTGAGAATAACAGAACTTTTCTTTAGTAACATGCAGAACAGAACTAATTGATTATTCAAGCAAGAGAAAGAGAACAGATTTATAAGTCTAAATCAGTCACACTTTTCCAAAGATATTTTTTAACTCATATCATACACACATACACCAAATAGATCAACAGATAAAAGATTCATTTACTCGAGTACTTTGCTAAATAGTTGTCAATAGAAGTAGGAAATCATGTTAGACCTACTTTTGAACATCATAGAGCAAAACTTGAAATGAGAACGAAAGAAGACAGGGCAATGAAATTAATGAATTGTGATCAAAGCAAACACTGTAATTTTGTGTAAATATATCATTAAAGTCAATTCAACTGTAAAATGTACTATGTACCTCGAACATTGCATCTTTGTACACTGTAAAACAGAGCCCAGTGCGTTATTCCATCAACTATCCAGCACTTCAAACAAGCCACTTGGAGGATTCAACCATAGAAGGGGCCTGTCCATAATTATGACGAATCATAAGAGATTATGTTCTATTAATCAACAACAATACTCTAATTTAACCATCTGAAATTCTGCTGCCTCAACAACGTTTCATTTTTACTATTGATAAACAAAAAGTTGGAATACAAGCAATCTAGTTGACTCAAGTGCATCTCTTTCTCCTGGATCATAGAATAATGATGCTTCTTCTCCCAAAAGCCACATTTATGTGGAATAAATATGGATCAACACCACAACAGACCCTCCAAGCTTTTCCCATTTATACACCTGTTCTAATATAAGAGTTGCAAATTTAAGCTCAAAAGACTGATTCATATGATTTTCTCAATTTGTTTATATAAATGGCCTTGCTAGAACTTTAAATCATATTCATCAACTATTCCAAATCAATACAAATTAAATTGGAAACAAGAGGGGATTAAGTATAGTATCTGGACATGTTATAACAACAATTACTTGGAAGTTTGCATCTGTTCGAAGGAAAGGAGACATCAGCCAAAATTGCATTACTCTCCTTGGATGCTTGAATAATATAAGCTATCCCTGAAAAGGTACATGTTAGCTAAACAGTCATTCATTTGGATTGCGGTGTTTTTCCTTAACAAGGCTTCAGGATATATTTCCCGTAATGAAGCATGGTACTGGGTTTTGGTAACCGCTGGAACAATGTATGAAAGCGACAATTTGTTGCCTAGATACTAAACACTCGAAACAGAACAGCAGTTGAGATAACCTGATGAATAATGGAACTTTTGATAGGCAATATTTACGAGTCTCATATTACACTTTCAAGCCAAACTAATCATACGGCCATTTGATTTCAAAAAGAAGGAAAAGAAGAATTTGAGAGAGAGAGATCAAAATTGCCACCAAAAGTGGCTGGTATGCATCCAAAAAAGATTTGTATGAGTAACCTAGAGATCAAGAGCCGCCCGTGGAATATACTGGAGCTTTCATGTTTTCCTGCAAAAGGCCAATGACAAGAAGCAAACACTTGGTAGGTTAGAGCTCACGTTACATTTCTTTATTCATAAAATATTTCACAGCAAATCAAGATTTCCTCAAGTTTCACAAATCTCTTCGGAGAGACACAGAGAGAACCGTAAAAGTTATCCATCACAATTCACAAAAAAAAAAAAAAAAAAAAAAAAAAAAAAAAAAAAAAAAAAAAAAAAAAAAAAAAAAAAAAAAAAAAAAAAAAAAAAAAAAAA
>NW_019272026.1:1460451-1669237 GCF_002738345.1 Cucurbita maxima | reverse complement strand
AAAAAAAAAAAAAAAAAAAAAAAAAAAAAAAAAAAAAAAAAAAAAAAAAAAAAAAAAAAAAAGGAAAATAAGACAAAAAGATTTCACTTATAAAGTAACATACGAGCACTCAAAATTACTTTTTTTTAAGAGAAAAATTTTCCTGCGACTTTTGAACATAAGCAAAGTGTGATATTTTGGTTATATTTCACAAGTACATTATCTGTCACAGCTGCCCAATGAAATAATAAATAACCTAAGTTCGTTTGGGACATCTGGGAAGGGAAAAATAGAAATAAACTAACAAAGTTCAAACATACCTGATGGATCGAAAGCCGCCGATGAAAAACTCAACAATATACTACAGAAAAGGTGGATGAAAAACAAAACTGCTAGCAGCGCTCTACTTCTCTTGGGTTTTGATGATGAAAATTTTATAATGCAATACCATCACCAAAAGCCATTAGTTGTCCAAGCACGGTTCTCACACGGAGCTGTAAAGGAGAAGAGACGAGGAGGTAAGATAATATAGAGGTGAAAGGGGAGAAGGGGGAAGTGGGACTTAAATGAGAAAATAGATGACCTTAACATCCAGGCACGGATCATTGACCATATTCTTCATTTGAGAAACAATACCAGCATTCTGTAGCTTTGTAACCCTATCTGGTGCACGTGGACTTGAAGGCAGAGAAAGATTTATTATTACCCAGACAGCAGCTATTCGAAGTTGACTGTTGTCACTCTGCAAAAACTTCACCACAAATGACTGGATCACGTCATCTCCTTGTGGAAATAGTTGTTTCATTAGCCTTTCCTTATGGAACTCATTTCCACTTGCAACATTACAAAGTACGTGCATTCCCTGCATCAGTCATGCTTTAATAATTGCATTCTGATATGGTTTACTTAATAGTTAATTGATATACTCAATACCATAACAACAGATTTTATAGTCGTATAAAATTCCTCAAGTATCATTGAAAATGAATCTGCAGAAACTTAATTGTTTAATAGCCAGACAACATGGACATTATCCATCAGATGAGCGAGAACACGTCATTTATGAAATCATGGTTTCTTTAAAATGCACTTCAACATTTCAGTCAAATATAAGCACCTAAAGAACTTCGCTTTTTTTATTCCTATCATCCTATCAAAGAAATCCACCATTATTCTCAGTCTTCCCATCAATATTGGCTCCCTTAATAAATTTTGGATTCTTCCTTCCACATTTAATATCAGCTTTCTTGATAAGAGTCAGGTAGACATGTAAAAGATAGGTATTCTAGACAAATGCCACAAAACAAAGTGAGGAAAGGTATTGAAACTCCTATGGAAGGAGAGAGTTCATCCTTTGGCAAGTTTTCCCAAGGTCATTTGCTCAACCAATTTCCAGATATTTTACATTTTTCGGTTTCTATCTATAGAGACAACCAAGTAAGATATAGATCACAGGCTTAAAGCATAAGCAATCATGTCATTTTCCTTATTCTTTCTTCAGTTAACGTGAAATTTTGAATTGTAACTGACAATTTTCCATTTGTATCTTTGTTTGCTCCTTTTTAAAGAAAAAACGAAAGGAAAATAATACTGTTGATGAAGGATATTACATACAAAAGAAAAAACCTCAACAGAATCATAGAGACCAGGTTAAGGGTCCTCATGACCTTAAAAATAGAAATACCTCTCTAGTTTGTTGGTATCTGTGTAAAAT
This sequence comes from Cucurbita maxima, assembly GCF_002738345.1. Lineage (NCBI taxonomy): Eukaryota > Viridiplantae > Streptophyta > Magnoliopsida > Cucurbitales > Cucurbitaceae > Cucurbita > Cucurbita maxima. Next base: position 1,667,544 of record NW_019272026.1, on the reverse strand, counting down.
AGTAATGCAGAGTGTCAGACCTACTTATGAGATCTTTCAGGAGGGAAAACATAAACACTTCGGCGTAGCATGTTTAATCAATTTGTGTGTCTATTATGCATTTACGTAACCACCAACATGGTTGTTGTTAGCCAATTTTAAGCTGAGCTCAGAGTTTCCTAGTAACTAACACCACTTTGTAAAATCGGCCCTTTCTATAGACTGCTTTGCAACCATTTCTTAGCTTTTTCCTCTCCAAAATTGACCTTTTCTTTTGAGCATACATCACATTCAAAAGTTGAAAACAAAACAAAACTAACCTGGACCCCAATTTCATCCCTTGAAATGCTTTGCAATTGCCGGCAAATAGTATTCAATATGATACCATCTTCGGCAAACGCGTACTCAATTGAGTCCTCACATCCATCAATAAGATTGCGCACAAGGGCCATAGCATGCTCTTGTATGGAAGGCTCTGGATCTGAAACATAAACATACAAAGCAGTATTGATAAAACACAAGATGAAATCAACCATAAAGATGGACAACAGAGTTCAACAGTACCACAGACAAGGCTGGCTAACAAGGAAGCTGTTAACTCCATGAAGATCCCTGATTTATACATGTTGTTTGCAAGGAACATTAAATTCCTTAAAGCCCACAATGCATTTAGCCTTATGTCCAAGTCCATAGACTTTGATAATCGAACCAGCTCTTTAACACCTCCACATTCTATAAATATTGATCTCTTTGTTGAAAAATCGACAACTATGTTGCTAATAGCACCAAGAGCTGCAACCTGTTTAAATAGTATGAAATGATAATTATTGCGCAAAACCAAAAATAACTGAACAACCAAATAACCTCTTTCTACCTGAACAGCATTAGAAGGATTGTGTAAAAGCCGAACAACGGGAAGGACAACTGTTTCGTTCATAAAGTAACCTGCACTCAAATTCTGAGTATGATGCCATTAGAAAACAGGGGAAGGGAAAGACTATGAATATCAGAATAGCTAATATTAATATAGCATTACATACCTTGATTGATCTAGAGACACTTCTCAAGCAAGTGCAAGCTGCAATACGTATGTCACTACTTTCATGTTGTAGGGCATCAATCACTATGTTCATTACCTATGTCATGATTATAAGCAAATTAATAAAAATTCATAAACCTAAGCAAGTTAAATTCCAACAAAATTCAGATTTGTTAACCTCCATCAGTTAGTAGCTTTGTTAAATATCAAAAGGTAAAATAAAGAGAAAATTTTGAGAACCCGCCACAATAATTGTTACCACCACAAATGTGTTACTTCTACTTCCTCCTTTTCTTTTTTTCCTTTGATTCAATTGGAATGGACCAGCAGATATAGTTTAACTATTTTTTCCTTGGAAAGTTTTGAGGACTTAAAAACAGATGACAGACACATTTGCCAAACAGATACCTTTTTAAAAATCTTTAATAATAAAGATAACTATCAACTTAGGGCAGAAATAACCATAGACAAAAATTCAAATAGACAAACAAACGATTTTAGACATCAATTTAGGTACCTAGCCAATTTGACTTAGTGAAAAACATGACTAACCTCTGGACTAGGAAAACTGCACAAGTTAAAATGCATTGTAATTGATAAATGTTCCAAAAAAAACCAATAAGTTGACTTAACAAAAAAGTTGATGCAATCAGAATAAGAAATAAACCTGCAAAGAGAGAAATCTAGACCTACAGCTCTCCAACTTTGAGCATAGATGAGAAAAGGCCAACAATATTCCTTGGAAACGTCTAGGACTCAACTGATCCTTTTGCAAGTGATTGTACAACGTATCAATTGCATTTGCCTCAAAAGCTAGTTTCTGTAGCTCCTCCTTCTCAGCAATTAAAGTCGAAAAAACAAAGGAAGCTTCATCTCCAACTTGACCTGGATTATCAAGAAGCTCAAGCAAACTATGTATCAATTTCATTTTGATTCCTATATCTTGCAGATAACAAGGTGATGAATTCCTTATAACAATCAAGCAGACGCAAGCTAGCAATCTTGTCTTGGGATTTCTATCCTTCATCAATTCAATTATATAACTCAAACAATCTTCTCTACCAGGTTGCATGAACTTTGCTATGGCTTCGACATTATTTTTAAATATTGTGGCAATAGACTCTAAACTAGCATCCCTTTGACTTAGAGAACCATCAAGAAGATCAATCAGCTTCTCTAGAACTCCACCATTATACAATGCCTTCTGCTCTGCAATTGTGTCACAGGAATGAACAATGATGCTTGCCCCAAGTCCAGTCACATTTTCATTTTGACTATTCAATAATGAAAGAAGAAATTTAGTGTTTTCCTGCTGAAGGAAATCATACTTGGGAGCCAACTTTGATTGATAAACCATTCTTAATGAACGAGCTCCTGCGTCCACAACCTTAAAAACAGAACAATTTATATATACCCATCAAAGTTCACATTAGGATTGAAAAGAAAGTTGAAAAAATTGCATACGGAAAATAAAGAAGACAAAAGCAAAAGGTTGTGGACGCAGGTACATAACAAATTCTTGTAAAAAAACTAAGGCGTGGTGTATAAAAAGGAAGGTCAAATTGGATGTACAGTTATTGAAAGGAAGAACTCCATTATTGCTTAAATTTGTTTTTCCTTTCAAAAGATGTAGCCATTGTTGTTAGATAAAACTTGAATTTTTCCTTATTTAGATTCACACGATTAGTTGATTGAATACCTCCGTTTGACCATTTGACAAATACTTCGAATGGAATACTAAAGTTTTAGATGGCAATTTTGTAGGAAGTGCCAACACTCCAGCCATTTTTAGAATAAGTTATATTTAAAAAGGTAAATTTGTTCGGATGATTAATACACCTGATTTTAAGCATTCAGCAATTCTCTCTCTTTGTTATTTTATGCGTTTTATTTTCTTCCAACAACTTACCGTCAACGATTTCCTCTCACCGAAAAGAAAAAGATTTCCTTGGCCGATTATTGATCTCTCTTTGTTATTTTATGGGTTTTATTTTCTTCCAACAACTTACCGTCAACGATTTCCTCTCACCGAAAAGAAAAGGATTTCCTTGGCCGATTATTGAAAAACAAGTGGTATCAGAGCCAAGTTGAAGTCATCGGTGGTATATCATTTCGGAGGAGCCAATCTTAGTCCATAGTCAAGTTGAATAGCTTAAGTGGTTAGAGCGTTGACCTAACAATGCACAGGTCTTAGGTTTGAGTAGAAGAAAATGCAAAGCATGAAAATACACACATCGTGGGATCCATCCCGAGCAGGCTCGCTCACTCATACTTCTCTACGTCGACCCCGTGATGATGGGTGTCGAGTTGTCCTTGAGCGGGAGTGGTTAGGGAAAGCGAAGGCGGATCAAAAGAAGGAGTACCAGCTGGGGAGCCACATCAGGGGAGATACACCTGATTTTTTAAGCCTTCAGCAATTCTTTGTTATTTTACTTTTTATTTTCTTCCAACAACTTACGGTCAACAATTTTCTCTCACGGAAAATAAAAAGAGTACTTAAGGAATATGCTAACTGATCCAAAAAAGACGATTATAAGTAGAAAAAGGAGATATTATCCAGTTCCAAGGAGACTTTCTTCTTCACTTTTAACAGAACATTTCTTGTAGTTCGAAGAGGTCATAATAGAGAAGATTAGAAGAAGGGTCGACGCCACAGAAATGCAATTCCCAAACTGGAGCAAAACGGATAGAAAGAACAAGAGAATAGGGGAGAGGAGAAGCACCTTGGGATCGGGATCAGCAAGCAATCGAAGCAGTCGAGGGAAGGCTCCGGCATCGAGAACGGCGGAGACACCGGCGTCGACGCCGCAGGCAAAGCTACCGAGAACAGCAGCGGACTGGACGAGAATGTTGGGGTCAGAAGTGGAGGAGAGAATTGCAGCAACGTGGGGGACAACGCCGAGCTTGACGAAGGACAGCTTCTTGGTGCGGTTACCGATGATCTGGTTCTTGATGTCTCTCAATGCCTTCAGCTTCACGGCGGCATCGGCGGCAGTCAATCGGCTGACGAGCTCGGAGGAGGGCTTTGGAATCGCAGAAGAAGCTGAGGTCGGCATCGTCCCAGTACAGCTACTGGGATGGGAATGGCATCGAAGCCACAGCAGAGAGAACCCCTCGGAGCTTTGAAAGCTACAAGACAGCCTCCAATGGAGTTCTGAGGAGAACGGGATTTTCTTTTTCTTCCAATAATTAGAAATATCTCATTTTTTTTTCATTATAAAATTTTATATTTATTTTTCAAGAGATCAAAATTTTTGTGATTTTTTTTTTTCCAAAAAATAATGTATAACTTTTATTAAATATTATAAAACATTCTAATAAATCCAATAATATTTATAGATAAAAATATAATATAATGTTCCGTTAATATTGTGCCTTAATTTTTATATATATACACGTATATTTATATTTATATATAAAAAGTGAGGTAGGACAAGAATTTAGTGGGGGCAGTGATGGAGACAAGAACTGGAAATATAATACTGTCCTCTTTTAGTTAACGAGGAGAAATCACTCTCTACTCTCTTATTCATTCACCGTTTAAATGAAAATTTTCTATCTCGTTCAAGGTGTGTTACTGTAGAACCCCAATCTCGTTGATTAAATGGACATTTTCACTCCTTGCCCTCGTCCTCATTCACCTTTTAAATGAAAACTCTCTATCTCGTTCAAGGTGTGTTACTGTAGGACCCTAGTGTTGTTGATTAAATAGACATTTCACTCCCTGCCCTTGTCCTCATTCACCGTTTAAACGAAGATTATCGGCCTCGTTCAAGGTGGGTTACGGTAGGATCTTGGTCTCGTTAGTTAAATGGACATTTCACTCCCTACTCTCTTCCCCATTTACTGTTTAAATGAAAATTCTCTGCCCTCTTCAAGGTGGGTTACGACAGGATCATGCTCTTGCTGGTTAAATGAACATTGTTCAAAATGAACACCGACAACAATCCATCCATTTTTTTTATTAGTTTGAGAATTCAACATTTCGACCCAAAGAAATCACTATTTAGTTAATCTTTGTCCCTGTTTAGTTAACGAGAATAAATGACTCCCTACTCTCTTCCTCATTCACCGTTTAAATGAAAACTCTCTATCTCGTTCAAGGTGTGTTACTGTAGGACCCTATAGTCTTACTGATTAAATGGGCATTTCACTCCTTGTCCTCGTCCTCATTCACCATTCAAACGAAGATTCTCTGCCTCGTTCAAGGTGGGTTACGATAGGATCCTAATCTCACGGGTTAAATGGACATTTCACTCCCTGCTCTTTTCCCCATTTACCGCTTGAATGAAAATTCCCTGCCCCGTTCAAAGTGGATTACGATAGGACCATGCTCTTGCGAGTTAAATAGACATTTCAGTTCAAAACTAAACAACAACCATACATTGGTTGTTAATACCATTTTTTTTTTTTTTTTGTTTTGTCATATTAAAAGACAAGTAACCGGGTTTGTGAAGGATGAATGGGCGAATGGAAGAGCAATAGCATGCCATTCAAACCTCCAAAACTCTGGATTTCAAGCGCTCAACTATCCCAAATCCACGCCCAACTCCTCACAAATCCAAAGCCCAACGTTTTCAACCCTTTGCTCGGTGCTTTGTTGGACTCCGTCGCCCCTGAAAATGGCCTCTTCCTTTACAACCAAATGCTTCGCCACCCATCTTCCCATAACCACTATACCTTCACTTACGCCCTCAAAGCCTGTTTTCTTCTCCATGAAACCCACAAGGGCCTCGAAATCCATGCCCGTCTCATCAAATCAGGTCACCTTTCTGACATCTTCATCCAAAATTCTTTGCTCCATTTCTACATTGTCGATGGCGATGTTTCTTCTGCTTCTCGAGTCTTTGATTCCATCCCTGACCCAGATGTGGTTTCGTGGACTTCGATCATTTCGGGGCTTTCCAAGCTGGGTTTTAAAGAGGAAGCTCTGGGTAAGTTCTTGTCCATGAATGTGAGCCCTAATTCTGCTACTCTTGTTAGTGCTTTATCTGCTTGTTCTACTCTAAGGTGTCTTAAGATTGGAAAAGCCATACATGGGCTAAAATTGCGGAGTTTGAATGAGGAAAGTGTTAATTTGGACAATGCCCTTCTGGATTTTTACGTTAGATGTGGGTCTTTGAGGGGTGCACAGAACCTGTTCGACGAAATGCCTCGAAGAGATGTAGTGTCTTGGACTACGTTAATCGGAGGTTATGCACTGACAGGATTATGTGAAGAGGCTGTGAGGGTATTCCAAAACATGGTTCATGCGAGAGAGGCCATACCCAATGAGGCCACTCTAATCAATGTACTATCTGCATGTTCTTCCATGTCTGCTCTGCATTTTGGACAATGGGTACATTCCTATGTCAACTCTAGGCACGACATGATAATTGATGGAAACATTGGAAATGCTTTGATTAACATGTATGTCAAATGTGGCAGCATGGAAAAGGCAATTTCAATCTTCAAAACTGTTGAACACAAGGATATCATATCATGGAGCACAATCATAAGTGGGTTAGCCATGAATGGCCAAGGCAAGCAAGCTTTTGGTCTCTTTTCACTCATGCTAGTTCATGGCATTACTCCAGATGCCATAACATTTCTCAGCTTGTTATCTGCATGCAGCCATGGTGGGTTGATCAATCAAGGCTTGATGGTGTTTGAAGCCATGAAAGACGTTTACAATGTTGCACCTGAGATGAGGGATTATGCTTGCATGGTGGACATGTATGGGAAGGCTGGGCTTTTAGATGAAGCAGAGGCGTTCATAAAGGAGATGCCTGTGGAAGCAGAGGGGCCAGTTTGGGGAGCGCTGCTTCATGCTTGTCAACTCCATGGGAACGAGAGGTATGAGAAAGTTAGGCAATGGCTGCTTAGCAGCAAGAGCATTACAGTGGGAACTTATGCTTTGTTATCGAATACTTATGCTAGTTGTCATAGATGGAATGATGCTAATGAAGTTCGAGACGCCATGAGAAGTAGAGGACTGAAGAAAATGGCTGGTTGTAGCTGGATTGAATTGGCTGATCCCTTGAATCCATTGGGTTGAATGTGGGAGAGTCAAGAAAAATGGGGTAAGATGTTGAAAAGTTCATGCTTTTTGGTTAAGTGTTGCATATTTCATCGTGCATAGAGTTTGTTGGATGATAAAAGTCCCACTTCGGCTAATTTAAGGAATGATCATGAGTTTATAATTAAATAAGCCCAAAACAAACCCATGAGAACTTATGCTCAAAGGGACAGTATCATACCATTGTGGAGAGTCGTGTTCGTCTAATAGAGTTGATATCATATTTATACGCTCGTGTATACCATTTATATTTACAATTTATTGTTACTTCATATTTTTATCTTTATTTTAATAAAAATGACGAAGAAATGATTGCTTTGAAATAATGTTAATGTTTTAAGGGTAAAAATGAAAAATTTTCATATATAGTTTGAATAATGTAACATGATTTCACAATTGTATGTAGTAGAATGGCTGGATATTTAGATGGAAAATTACATATATTTTTAAAATGATTTTATATAAATATTTCAAAAGAATGTGTGATAATAAAAATATCAATACATTCCCATCCAAAGAAACCAAACAAGATCATTTTACCCTAAAGTGAACTATTTCTTAACTATAGTTCGTGTTTCGTCAATAAAATTCATTAAAATTACGAGGATATAAATATTTAAAATTTTATTGATTAAAATGAAGCAAAATTCATTATCGAAAAATAATATGGTATTTTATTAAAGGCTAAATTAATAAAAATAACATTGAAATTCCTATTTTATTTAAAAAAATACTCCAAAACTTTTAAAAAATTCCTGGGTAATCTTAAAAAATAAAAATTAAAAAAAATTAAAAAAAAAACTTTTACACTATAAAAAAACATATTTATCTTTATCATTAATATTTTATTTCAAAAATACCTTACATTTTCAAATAGTTTCAAAAATAATTTTTTTATAATGGTAAAATGGGTTAATATACTTCTTAAAATCTTTTAATATTTTAAAACTTTTATAAAAAATCTGAAGGGTATTAATGAAAATTTTAAAAGTTTAAGGATATTTTTGTAACACTATTCAAAATTCAAGAATATTTTTAAAACAAAGTATTCACGATTTCCATTTAAAATTAATAAACCGATTATTTAAATTGATTCAAAAGTTTAAGAGTATTATTGAAATTTTCGGATATATCTTAAATTATTTCTTTGGGATTTTTCTTCTAGATAAATTGTTAAATATATGCTATATTTAAAAAGAATATTTATACTTCTTTCCACATACACGGATACGGAAATATGAAATTTAAACTCATGTGACAAGCCAGAAACCTGAAAGAATCGCTAACGAAATCCCACATCTAGAAAGAAGCCTGCTTACTCTGAAATTGAGACAAAAATAGATGGAAGAAATTGTGATGCTGGGATCGTGGGTGGAGACGGGCGAGTAGGTAAATTAACGCCTACTCTCAAAATAAGTTTTTCAGGGGTAGAATTATTTTTAGCACAATTTCAGGTGAAATATCAATTTCAATAACTTAAACTCAAAGTCACTTTTCAAATTAAGAATATCTATAAAAATTTATAATTATACTCTAGAATTCATCCATCAATCACTCATTTATGACTCTTTTCCGGAACAAAATATTAAAAATTTGTACTTTTAAAGGAATCATTTTAGAAATGTTTTTCTTTTGTAAATTGCGTTTTCACAAAGAAATTTAGTCATGGTTATCAGTGCAAGAAAATCACTCAACCACAAAAGGAAGTCATCCATAACATGACATGGGATTTTTCTAGTAAAATTTCCCCCCCTTTTTTTTTTTATCTAATTTAATAATTTTTTTAGTGGGAAAGATCGGATTTCAGTGTCAGCATTGAAGAGCCTGAGTTTATCCTTTTCGTCGATTGCTCTAGCGTGATGTTTCCACTGCATCCCCTCGTTTTAATTGTTGTTAATTATTAATGGTAAGAGTTTTAATGGACAGCTGAACGTTCCATGTGGAGCAAGCGCGAGCAGACGGATATGTTCTTAGTGTTTCATTTCAGGTTTGATTGTTATTGATTTTGGGCTCGTGGGTATTGGGGTGTTCTTCTTGTTGTTTCATTTTGATCATTGAATTGCTTTCTCAGCTGCTCTTGGTTCTGAGAATTTGATCGTGTTCTAAGCTCCGGCGAGTTTTTTAGCGACCCAGATGGGATCTTTGAAGAGTGAAAAGGATATTGAACAGGTTGGGGAGGATTCGAAGGAGGCTATAGTTTATGTTAATGGGGTCCGGAGAGTTCTTCCGAATGGATTAGCCCATTTGACTGTTCTTGAATATCTTAGAGGTAAAGGGATTTCTGGGTTTGTTCTGTTTTGGCTCTTCTTATGCTTGGTAAGAGTAATTTGCTTCATCAATGACTTTTTGTGTATCATTTATGAGTAATCCGGTACTATGAGCCCACCAAGTTTGTCGATCAGCTTGCTCTCTGTTTTGAATTTTATGGATTGTGGAATTTAGTTTAAGATCAAGTCGGCTATAAAGTTCAATTACAAACACTTTTTGTTGATTCATAAGCGTTTATGTAATAGCTCAAGCCCACCGCTAGCAGATATTGTCCTCTTTGGGCTTTTCCGGATGGGTTTCCTCTCAAGGTTTTAAACGCGTCTACTAGGGAGAGGTTTCCACATCCTTATAAGGAATGCTTCGTTCTCCTCTCCAACCGATGTGAGATTTTACAATCCACTCCCCTTGGGGGCTAGCGTCCTTGCTGGCACTCTGCCCGGTGTCTGGCTTTGATACCATTTGTAACAGTTTAAGCTCACCACTAGCAAATATTGTCCTCTTTAGGCTTTCCCTTCTAGGCTTCCCATCAAGGTTTTAAACACGTTTGCTAGGGAGAGGTTTCCACACCCTAATAAGAAATGCTTCGTTATCCTCTCCAACCGATGTGGGATCTCACAATCCATGCCTTTGGGAGTCAGCGTCCTCGCTGGCTCATCGTCCGATGCCTACCTCTGATACTATTTGTAATAGCTCAAGCCCACCCCTAGTAGATATTGTCCTCTTTGGGCTTTCCCTTAAGGTTTTAAAACGCGTCTGCTAGGGAGAGGTTTCCACACCCTTATAAGGAATGCTTTGTTTTCCTCTCCAACCAACGTGGGATCTCACCGTTTAAGAAAAACTTTTTCCTGGCCTATCAAAAAATGGTTCTTCAAAAGATTTGTTAAATTTGATAAGATAATGAAAGATGATGTTGAAATTGTACTCTTTTTTGTTTCTGCTGAGGTAGATACTGGTTTAACTGGGACCAAGCTTGGCTGTGGGGAAGGTGGCTGTGGAGCATGCACTGTTATGGTCTCCAGTTATGATTCAAGTTTAAAGAAATGCATGTGAGTACTACTTGGTTTTTTGCTTGCACGCTTTCCAAAATCGACTATATTCAAATTATCAAGCTAAACTTTGCATAAACGCTATTTTTTTTCAGGCATTATGCTGTTAATGCTTGCTTGGCTCCTCTATATTCTGTAGAAGGGATGCATGTAATAACAGTGGAGGGTTTGGGTAGCCATAAGCGTGGATTGCATCCTATCCAAGTAAGTTATGTCACTTTCAGGCTCTTTCAAGTACCTTGAATATCTATGTTGTTTTTAGTATTCCTTAAGACTGGTTCTGATGATTAAAAGTTCAGCTCAGTCCTGAAAGTTCTGATCCTTTTGTTAAATTTTCATTTGAAACTATGGATCATATTGTTTTCTTTTGATGGTAATCTTGATCTTATTGGCTTTAGAACTGTTCATCAAAGTTGACTTGGACCTGAAACAGTATATCGTACTTGTCGAGGATAACAAAGAAGACTTCGAGCTAGCTATGGTCAAATATAATCGAAGTTTTATAAACTATATTGTCAACTTTCTCTAAATTAATTCATTACAGGAGTCATTGGCAAGCTCTCATGGTTCACAATGTGGATTTTGTACTCCTGGTTTTATCATGTCCGTGTATGCGTTATTAAGGTCGAGTAAAAGTCCGCCTAGTGAAGAGCAAATTGAAGAATGTCTTGCAGGAAATTTGTGTCGATGCACAGGTTACAGACCGATCATTGATGCATTCCGGGTTTTTGCAAAAGCTGATGACTCAATATACACGAATTCTTTGAATACTGGTGAAACAGATGAATTTATTTGCCCTTCAACTGGGAAGCCATGTTCTTGCAAATCTAAAACCGCGAGTGAGAGGGTCGACTGCTCGGAAAGTATAGCTCATGGCAATAGGTGTGAGCCAGTTTCTTATAATGAGATTGATGGCAGCTCATACTCGGATAAAGAACTTATTTTCCCTCCTGAGCTGTTTCGAAAGAAACTAAGTTATTTGAATTTGAGTGGGTCTGGTGGGCTTAAATGGGTTAGACCCACAACGCTTCAAGAAGTGTTAGACTTGAAGGCGAGATACCCCGAAGCCAAGTTATTGGTCGGTAATACCGAGGTTGGAATTGAAATGAGGTTAAAGAAAATGCAGTATAAGGTTCTGGTTCATGTTATGCATGTGCCTGAGTTAAATATGATTAATGTGAAAGACGATGGCATTGAGATAGGAGCTGCAGTACGATTATCGGAACTGCTGAGCGTTCTAAGAAAGGTTACTGCTGAGCATGCGATGCATGAAACTTCATTTTGTAAAGCGTTTATTGAACAGTTAAAATGGTTTGCTGGGACACAAATAAGAAATGTTGCATCTGTTGGTGGGAACATATGTACAGCAAGTCCTATATCAGATTTGAACCCTCTCTGGATGGCTACAAGAGCGAAGTTCGTAATTATTAATTGCAAGGGAAAGATTAGAACAACATTGGCCGAAAATTTTTTCCTTGGTTATCGTAAAGTGGATTTGGCGAACGATGAACTCTTACTCTCTGTATTCTTACCATGGAGTAGGCGTTTTGAGTATGTCAAAGAGTTTAAACAGGCTCATAGACGAGATGATGACATTGCCATTGTAAATGCTGGTATACGTGTCTTTCTCGAGGAAGAAGGTAAAAATTGGGTTGTTTCGGATGCATCGATCGTTTATGGTGGGGTTGCTCCATTATCACTTTCAGCAGTAAAGACGAAAAAGTATATAATTGGCAAAATTTGGGATCAAGTGCTACTCAAGGATGCATTGAAAGTCTTAGAAGAAGATATTTTGCTGCACGAAAACGCTCCCGGAGGTATGGTGGAGTTCCGAAAATCTTTAACTCTAAGCTTCTTCTTTAAATTTCATCTTTGGGTATCTCATGAGATGGGAAGGCATAATCTTATCGAGGAGAACGTTCCGTTGTCGCATCTCTCTGCTGTAAAATCGTTTCATCGGCCACATGTTATCGGAAGTCAGGACTATGAGATCAAAAGTCATGGCACTGCTGTTGGCTTACCTGAGGTTCATCTTTCTGCAAGACTTCAGGCAAGTAAAATCGTATCACTTTATATATTGAAATGTTCCAACTGCATCTATTAACACTCTAACATCTGATACATGTTCATTATCATTCTTAGCTTTAATGGTAATTGACATAAATGTTGTTTTAGCTTTAATTCTCGAAGCATTTAAATGGATTTAAACTCGTTTCCGTGCGCGTTTGTATTATGCTTTTTTGTAATTATTAACTTAGTATGATTCTTTTGGTTGGGAGCTCCATTCGATCAAAATTGTTTAATAAAAAACTTGGTTGGTCTCGAAGAATATATCACGGAGAATAATGTCGATACAGTACTTTTAATTTTAGGTCACAGGAGAGGCAGAATATACAGATGACATACCGTTACCTCCTCATGGTTTGCATGCTGCTTTGATTCTGAGCACGAAGCCTCATGCTCGCATGCGTCGCATAGATGACTCGGAAGCCAGAAAATCTGCTGGTTTCGCCGGTATCTTCCTGGCCAAAGACATTCCAGGTGATAACAAGATTGGGCCAGCTATTCCTGATGAGGAGCTTTTTGCTTCAGAATTTGTCACTTGTGTGGGACAGGTAATGAAACCTTATCCTACATTGCCATTGCCCAACTTTACCTTGATTTTTGATTCCATATGATATCTATTATAAAGAGTTGGGATTATAATATGTGTATGGTAACTTTATGTGCTATGCATGTAGCAACCAATAATTGGGCTCGTGTTTTGACCTCTTGCGTAAACGTTTGGAAAATGACTGTCTTTTTAAAGCTCGAGGTGCACTAAGGTGGGGACTTGAAGCCTCAATTTTTTTATGTATGAGGACAATGCGAAGTTAAAAAAAAAAAAAGAAAGAAAAGGAACTAGAGCTTTTATAAGAGATGGTAGAGAAAATGAAAATCTTTTTATCAAGTTTTTTAAGTTTCTTCCAGTAACGGTCCAAGCCCACCGCTAGCAAATATTGTCTTCTTTGGGCTTTCCCTTTCGGGCTTCCCCTCAAGATTTTTAAAACGCGTCTGTTAGGAAGAGGTTTCCACACCTTTATAAAAAATGTTTCGTTCTCCTCCCCAACCGATGTGGGATCTCACAATCCACCCCCTTCGAGTCCTAGCGTCCTCGCTGGCACTCGTTCCTTTCTCCAATCGATGTGGGACCTCCACCAAATTCATCTCATTTGGGGCCAGCGTCCTTGCTCTCACATCGCCTCATGTCCACCCCCCTTCAGGGCTCAGTCTCCTCGCTGGCACATCTCCTGATGTCTGACTCTAATACCAATTGTAATGATCCAAGCCCACCGCTAGCAAATATTGTCCTTTTGGGCTTCCCCTCAAGGTTTTTAAAACGCGTCTGCTAGGGAGAGGTTTCTACACCCTTATAAAGAATGTTTCGTTCTCCTCCCCAACTGACGTGGGATCTCACACTTCCTTTACAATAATTATAATGAAAAGGGCAAACTAAGTCACTTTAAAGAGGCACCAAAGGTTGAATTCCCAAAACACGTCCATCAGAGAAAATGAGCAATGAATATACAATCACTCTGAACAACAATCCAACTCTCTGACCTGCCACCATCTCTAAAAGTTACGAATAATTTGTTTTAGAAATTTAATTTAATTATCTATTCTAACCTTTTGAATTAAACGCAATTGCTTTGCAGATCATAGGAGTGGTAGTTGCTGATACTCATGAAAATGCGAAACTTGCAGCAAGAAAAGTTCATGTAGAATACGAGGAGCTCCCGGCCATACTATCAATTGAGGATGCTATCCTTGCTAATAGTTTTCATCCCAACACTTTGAAGTGTTTGAAGAAAGGGGATGTGGAATTTTGTTTCCAATCAGGTCAGTGTGATAAGATCATTGAAGGTGAAGTTCAAGTGGGAGGTCAGGAACACTTTTACTTGGAGCCAAATAGTAGTGTGATATGGACATTGGATTCTGGTAATGAAGTTCATCTGGTTTCATCAACACAAGTATGGTCTACCTCTTTTTCGTTACTTTCTTGCACGTTTTCTCCTGTTTTTGTGATGTTATACCCCTCTTTAAAATGATAAGTTTTGATGACCTCTTTGAAATAGGAAAATATAATGAATAATTTATAATTTTTCTTTGTGCAGACTCCACAAAAGCACCAGAAGTATGTTTCTAGTGTTCTTGGGCTTCCAATGTCCAAAGTAGTTTGCAAAACGAAGCGGATTGGTGGCGGATTTGGGGGGAAGGAAACAAGGTCAGCTGTGTTTGCTGCGGCAGCATCAGTCCCCTCGTTTTTATTGAGTCGACCAGTGAAGATCACGTTAGACAGGGACACAGACATGATGATTACAGGGCAGCGGCATAGCTTTCTTGGAAAGTATAAGGTGTTCTTTTATACTCTGTTTGCCTTCACTGTAGGGTTTTAATTTGATTTTGATCTTTACAAACTTGGGAAATAAACACTTGAATGCGTTCGATGTTGCTCGTAGCACATAATTCGAAGAAAAATTTCCCCGTTCCTGGATAAGTAAAACAGCCAGCGAGTATGAAAAGGGAAGAGATGTCCTCCTCAATAACGGTGTTACTATATATAAATGAACCGACATAATCGGTGATGTCATTCTTTTTTTTCTCTAATTTTTATAGATATGAAAAAACTGTTGGAATCATAGAGGGAGAAGACACGGCCTTCTTTTTATCCTTATTGTGTGCTATGCTAGATCATGTTTGTAACGGCCAAAGCCCACTGCTAGCCGATACTGTCATTTTTTAGCTTTCTCTTTCGAGATTCCCCTCAAGGTTTTTAAAACGCGTCTGCTAGGGAGAGGTTTCCACACCCTTATAAGTAATGTTTTGCTCCCCTCTCCAAACGACGTGGGATCTCACAATCCACCCTCCTTGGGGGCCCAATGTCCTCGCTGGCACACTGCCCGGTGTCTGGCTCTGATACCATTTGTATCAGTCCATGCTCACCGCTAGTAGATATTGTCCTCTTTGGGCTTTTTCTTCAAGGGCTTCCCCTCAAGGTTTTTAAAACGCATCTGTTAGGGAGAGGTTTCCACACCCTTATAAGTAATGTTCCGTTCCCCTCTCCAACCGATATGAGATCTCACAATGTCAAATAACCACTAAACAATATACTCAAAAGCTTAAGCTAATGCTATAGCAACTTCAATTTCTTTACACTCCTCTCATTTGGGGGTTCAAAAATGATCATGAAGCTAGATGGATGATCATCACTATTAATTGAGGAGGCAATAAAATAATAGAAGTTCGAGTACACGACCTCCTACTTTGGAACCATATTATATCGCCATTGATTGAAATATTATGAAACTTCATGATTGATCAACTTATTGCTTCTGTTTTTGCATTCGTTGATTGAAATATTATGAAACTTCGTGACGACGATTTGATTTTTAATAACTGATCCAGGTTGGGTTCACAAATGAGGGGAAAGTGCTGGCTCTTGACTTGGAAATCTACAACAATGGTGGAAATTCATTAGATCTATCTCTTGCTATACTTGAACGTGCCATGTTTCACTCGGATAATGTTTACGAGATTCCAAATATGAGAATTCAGGGAAAGGTTTGCTTCACGAATTTTCCTAGTAATACTGCTTTCCGTGGATTCGGTGGTCCTCAAGGGATGCTTATTGCTGAAAATTGGATCCAAAGAATTGCTGTTGAAGTTAAGAAAAGCCCAGAAGAGATAAGGGTAAGCTTCATAATGTTGATACTTATTACTAAGATTGATAATTGTTCTCATCGTCGTTCTCTCAATGCTGTGACCGTTACTTTAACATTCTATATTTATATAGGAAATCAATTTCCAAGGTGAAGGGTATATACTGCACTATGGTCAACAAGTTCAACACTCTACCCTAGGCCCGCTATGGAATCAACTTAAGACATCTTGTGACTTTAATAATGCTCGTAATGAAGTTGAACGATTTAACAGTCAAAACCGATGGAAGAAGCGTGGTGTTGCTATGGTTCCTACAAAGTTTGGCATATCATTTACATTAAAGCATATGAATCAGGTGGGAAAAGACTTGGCTTAAAATAATTGTGCTATTATCTGGGCAATATTTCATACGTTAAAAGTCTGAGCTCGTTCGTTTTGATGACCATAGGCAGGTGCTCTGGTTCATGTCTATACCGATGGGACCGTTTTAGTTACTCATGGAGGTGTTGAAATGGGGCAAGGGTTGCATACAAAAGTTGCACAGGTTGCTGCTTCTGCGTTTAATATTCCTCTTAGTTCCGTCTTCATATCGGAGACGAGTACGGACAAGGTAATATGAGATTTATTTGAAATACTTATGCCTTTTTCCTTGGATACTAACGCATCATTTCACTCGACTATAAATGAATAATATTTTTCATAAGTTCACAAAAGTTATATTTGTAGAGATATTATCTTCGATATTTTCTCATGAACACGGAATTTATATGAGATATGTTACTATCAACTCTTAGTCTTAAAAGATATTTTGGTAGAAAGTAGAAATAAAACATCTATCACTCTTCCTCATGGCTTTGATACTTCTCTCCACCATTGTTCCTCTCCGGACTCTTGCCATCACATTTTTATACATGCTTTTTCCATAAGCTCACCGCTAGTAGATATTGTCTGCTTTGGTCCGTTACGTATCGTCGTCAGTCTCACAGTTTTAAAACGCGTCAAATAGAGAGAGGTTTCCACACCCTTATAAGGAGTGCTTCGTTCATCTCTCCAATCGATGTAGGATCTCACAATCCAACCCCCTTGGGGGCCAACGTCTTCACTGGCTCACCGCTCAGTATCTAGCTCTGATACCATTTGTAATAGTCCAAGCCCACCGTAGTAGATATCTTCTGCTTTGGCCTATTAAGTATCACTGTTAACCTCACGGTTTTAAAACGTGTCTGATTGGCCGAGGTTTCCACACTCTTATAAGGAGTGCTTCGTTCACCTCTCCAATCGATGTAGGATCTCACAATCTAACCCCCTTGGGGGCCAGCGTCCTTGCTGGTACACCGTCCAGTTTTTGGCTCTGATACCATTTGTAACAGCCTAAGTCAACCGCTAGTAGATATTGTCAGTTTTGGCCCGTTATGTATCACTGTTCAGCCTCACGGTTTTAAAATGCGTCTGATAGGGAGAGGTTTTCACTTCCTTATAAGGAGTGCTTCGTTCACCTCTCCGATCGACGTGGGATCTCACAATTAGAGAAATTAGATCTTTGGAGAGCCATTACAGGATGAACTCAAGAAGGCAATAGTGGCTAGAAATGGGGTGGACCATAGAAATCTTTTTCTGGATAAGAGTGTGGACAGTAGAAATCATCCAATCACAACTCTGGATTATACAGGATGAACAACATCGGAACCAGAAGTAGGACCACACGCACACATATATTCGTTTTTTGCTTGTAGTAAAAAAAATGGCTGCATCCCAAGCTTCCTAGGACCGTTGAGCAATGATTGAATGGCAACATCCCCCATATCAAGTGAAGTCATTTGAAAGGCGATGAAGTTCTATACAAACAAGAACTGGTATCTACTTCAGCTACTACATTCCAGACTACCAACATAATAGGTTCCAGGATTGACTTTCCAAGGCTCTAATCAATGTGTAGTTAGTACTCAAGAACTTGAAAAAGTTCCATGGAGTATGGACCAATGCTTCAATGGCATGGGCATCAAGGAAAGAATTTAGAAGCTGATTTTCACTCTGCCTATTGAGAGATTTTCTTTTTGGCCACTATTATGATGTTTCCATAAAAGCTAATTCCAATATTAGATTGGATTATCCTCGCCATCCATCCATTAAGAGGTGAATGCCTACTATATGAGGAATCTATCATCCTCTCGTCGGCAACCTAGAAATATAACCTTCCAAAATTTTTAAGTAACCCACTTGTTCTTCTAGAATTTCCAGCATATGCAGAGTGTCACGATCATGCTTGTCCAAGGGGCGTGTTGTTTGTGACCTCATGTCGGATGTCCCAGTCATGCTTGTCTAGGACGTGTTGTTTGTGGCCGCATGCCCGTTTCAAACCCCTTTTAATTGATTTTATATTAGATAGGTATTTACCATTATTGTTGTGTCAATAGGTGTGATGTCCCACATTGGTTGGGGAGGAGAAAAAACCACCATTTATTTATAAGGGTGTGGAAACCTTCCCCTAACAGACGCATTTTAAAGCCTTGAGGAGAAGCCCAAAAGGGAAAGCCCAAAGAAGACAATATCTGCTGGCGGTGGATCTGGTTCATTACAATTGGTATCAGAGCCAGACACCGGACGATGTGTCAGCCTTCTCGTTGTTCCCCAAAGGGGGGTAGACATGAGGCAGTGTGCCAGTAAGGACGCTGGCCCCAAAGGGGGGTGGATTTGGGGCGGTCCCACATCGATTGGAGGAAGGAAAGAGTGCCAGCGAGGACGCTGGGCTCCGAAAGGGGGTGTTTGTGATGTCCCATATTGGTTGGGGAGGAGAACAAACCACCATTTATAAGGGTGTGGAAACCTTTCCCTAGCTGACGCGTTTTAAAGTCTTGAGGGGAACCCCAAAGAGAACAATCTGCTAGCGGTGGATTTGGATCGTTACAATAGGTAGGGGGGTGTATGACCGATCACCAAAATCATGTCTACATCCGACAGGGCTAAAATGCCCCAAAATATACTATAGGGGGATATGACTAGTTTTTTCTTCTTCCTACCTGGGTTATATGCCATAAAGGTTGATGGTGTTGCCTACTCGCTTTTAGCTTATAACATTGCTTTCTTTCAAATTGTTTTCAACGTATTTCCTTGCTAATGTTTTTTAAAACATTTCTCTCAAACGTGACTCGAGCTTGAGCATACGCCAACGTTGTCCGTGAAGTCTGAATTTCTCATGAAAAACTTGTTCTCTAGACTAGAACAAGTGCCGCACAATCTCCTAAGTACTACAATGGTGCGCCTTGAAATTTTAGTCGAGACACATTGCCACTTTTGTGATTATTTAGATTTGAGCTTGCTCAATGTAGGTTCCTTGAATTACCTGGAATTCTATCTACCTTCTTGTGTCGTCTCCTCTTCTAAACAATATGAATTCTTTGATGCTTGTTCCAATCATGCAAGTTC
Source organism: Cucurbita maxima (assembly GCF_002738345.1). NCBI lineage: Eukaryota > Viridiplantae > Streptophyta > Magnoliopsida > Cucurbitales > Cucurbitaceae > Cucurbita > Cucurbita maxima. The sequence continues at coordinate 1,648,031 of NW_019272026.1, read as the reverse complement.
GTACTTTAGAATATATCAAATCGCTAATATATTCCGACTAGTCGAACCTTTTCTCCATTCTATTTTGAGATTGTTAAGCTTTTAGTCGGCCTATATTAATGTTACACTGAAGAAAATACGACCGATATGTTTCGACTGATGGTTTGTTTTACGCCCCCCTTTCTTTTGTGAAAACAGGTTCCTAATGCATCTCCTACTGCAGCTTCTGCAAGCTCTGATATGTATGGAGCTGCAGTTTTGGATGCATGTGAGCAAATCAAGGCAAGAATGGAGCCTATTGCTGCCCAACATAATTTCAGCTCTTTCACAGAGGTATTGTGTACATTAAGGGTTTGATGAAAAACGAAAAGAAGACATGTTTCACGATACTGTTTCCAATTTAGATATCGTATCATATGTTGTCGTTCATTGTTTTCAGCTGGCATGTGCGTGCTACGTGCAAAGGATCGATCTCTCTGCTCATGGTTTTTTCATCACACCTGAAATTGGGTATGATTGGACAACTGGAAAAGGCATTCCCTTCAGATATTTCACCTATGGTGCTGCATTTTCAGAAGTAGAAATTGACACGTTAACCGGAGACTTCCACACTCAGTCCGCTAATATCTTCCTAGATCTTGGACACTCTCTCAATCCAGCCATTGACGTTGGGCAGGTACTCCTCATTCCCTATTTTCCATTCCGGTGAAAGTTATTAGGAGGTGGCTGTTAGGTTATGGAGCCAGCTGCTTATGCTTATTTATAGCTTAGTCTACATAAGTCTATGTAGTAAAGCTATATATATGGTAAATGTCATATAAAGTAAAGGATCATAAATAGTAAATAACTATGTATAGTAAAAATTTATATCTGGTAAATCTATATCTGGTAGAGGTATATACAGTGAACTAAACCATATATATACCCATGTAGTGCTTTGAAAATGTACTTTATGTATTCTCTCTTACGGTACATATCTGAAGTCATCAAATATAAACCGTTAGCCAATATTCCTCATTGTATTTTCTCTCTCTTGTTCTTTGTGTTCATCTAGATTGAGTGTGTGCATTGTTGTGCGATCCTAATAGTGGTTAGGTGTAGCCAATATTGCTCCTCGTATTTTCTCTCTCCTATTCTGTGTTCATCTAGATTGAGTGTGTGCTTTGTTGTACGATCCTAACAGTGGCTAGGTCTAGCCCATATTCCTCGTATTTTCTCTCTCCTATTTTTTGTATTCATCTAGATCGAGTGTGTGCATTGTTGTATGTTCCTAATAGTGGCTAGGTTTAAAAGATAACAGATATTCTGAACTCAACCATTTGCTATGGGGTCAAGCTACCTTCTTTGCTGCTTTGTGGGGTTGTGGTGTGGTCAGAAAGGAACAATAGAACTTTTCGAGAGGTTAAGAGGACATGTAAGGTCTGGGAGGTGGCTCGATTTAATGCCTCCTTTTGGAACTCGGTCACTAGGCTGTTTCGTAATTATGATCTTAGTTTAGAGTCTGTATCCATATTCGAGTATCAATTTTTGTAGTTCTTGTTTGATTCCTTTGGACTGAAACCTCTCGATTTCTTTTCATTGTTCGGGTTGAGAATTCTTTTCGTCGATATGGATAAATGTATCATATAGCAGCGTTGTTACCTTCTCTTAGTGCCTCGAGATTTCACTATTTAGATATCGTCGATGCGAGACTCATCGTCGTAATCACATATAAACGCTTTTTTCTTCCGTTCATTTATACAACAGATTGAAGGAGCATTTGTGCAAGGACTGGGTTGGGCAGCTCTAGAGGAGTTGAAATGGGGAGATCCAGCTCATAGGTGGATTGCTCCTGGTACTCTCTATACTGCTGGACCTGGAAGCTACAAAATTCCATCTATGAATGATGTTCCTTTCAAATTTAATGTTTCTCTCTTGAAGGTATGTTCTCTCATTGTTTCTCGCATTTTCTTTTTGTTCATTGTAACTAAATGCAAAATATATATGCTCGAAAAAGTTAAAACGAGTGAAATAACTGTTCTATTGTAGAAACACGCCATAACTCGGGGTATTCCTGAAAGAACGTAATCCACCCGCTTAAGATTTTAGATTAAGGGATTGTAACAGCTGAGCCTACTGCTAACAAATATGGTCTGTTTTGGTCCATTACGTATCGTCGTCAGTTTCATGGTTTTAAAACGCGTCTAAAGCGGACAAAATCTGTTAGCAGTGGGCTTGGGTTGTTACAAATGGTAGCAGAGTCAGACACTAGGAGGTGTGCAGCGAGGACGCTGGGCCCCCAAGAGGGGTGGATTGTGAGATCCCACATCAGTTGGAGAGGGGGAACGAAGCATTCCTTATAAGGGTGTGAAAATGTTTCTCTAGTAGACGCGTTTTAAAACCGTGAGACTAATGACGATACATAACGGGCCACAAAGTAGACAATATCTTCTAGCGGTGGGCTTGAGCTATTACAGGGATGATTTAATATGATATCATAGCATGAAGTCGTTCGGTATTCGAGTCCTTGTAATGTCATTTCCTTTTCAATTACTGTTGATTTCTTCTGGTTGGCTCATCTACAAATTATTGAGCTCACAGTTTTATCTTTCGTCTAATGTTCGGTTCATCGACGCGTTTCTTTGATACTCGACAGGGACACCCGAACGTGAAGGCTCTCCATTCATCAAAAGCAGTGGGAGAACCTCCATTCTTTTTGGCTTCAGCAGTCTTGTTTGCAATCAAGGACGCCATAATCGCCGCAAGGAACGAGGCGGGGCACGACTACTGGTTTCCTCTCGATAATCCTGCTACACCAGAGCGAATCCGAATGGCTTGTTTGGATGAATTCACTACTCGATTTGCTGGTTCAAATTTTCGTCCCAAGCTTAGCATATGAAGCAGTTGGATGCTATGCTCTTTTGCTCATAGTTTAGGAAACACTGCAAAATAATCATTGTCATGCCGTCTTCTGCACCCTTGTATGTTACAACAAAACTGGGTCATAACCCTTTTTTCGAGGAACTTTGAACGTTGTGGAACTCCGAGACAGTGTAAGTATAGTTCAAAGGTTAAGGCATACACCATCGACCAAAATGTTAAAAGTTCGAATTCCCACGTCATTATCTCTCATAATCTTACCGGTCATTTGGCTTTTATTATTTTACACTCTTATATCTTTAATTTATTTTTTAAATATTTAATTATTAAAAACTTTTTTTCTTACTCAATTATACTTTTCTTAATTTTTTTTCTTTTTTTTTACGATCATAAATTTTTTTCAAATAAAAATTATTTTGTATATTTTTTTAGTCCACGTGATATTTTATAAATATACGAATTTGTATAATATAAATGTAATAAATTACAATTTAACTCGTTATTAAATAATATAATTGAGCTATATTTTAAATTAATAATTTTTCTTACAATTAAAAATTATAATTGAAAAATATTTTCTATATTTTTCCTTATTTAATTATTATTGATTAATATAAATTAAATGGTTAGAATATAATTCATAAATATTAAATATCAAAACAATATTATTCAATAAAAATATTTAATAATAATTGTTTGTAAAAGGTAATAAAAATAAGTTTTGAAGTAATGTCTTGATTACATTTGAATCTACAAATAAAAAAATAAATAAATAAATATTTTTTTTATTACCCTAAAAAGAGAAAAATAATTATTTATTTATTTATAAATTATAATTATAATTAGTAAACGAGGTCTAAAAATGGAAGCTTTAGGGCTTATGGTATGGATAGTGAATTGCAGTGATGTCTTGTCTTTAGCTTCAATGGCGAAGGGCAGTTTCGTCACAAAATTACGCCATTATTTAAACTCGGTCCAATGCTTTTGGTCTTCCTTTTACTGAAGCTTTGAATTACTGAGATTTTTCCTTCCTTTGCGGGTTTTGATTTTGAGATCTTGACCTGTCGGTACCGCCTTCTTCCGCCGCCTGCAAACGCCGTCTTCTTTCATCTCTCAGGTGGACTGTTTTTTTTTTTCCTTTTCTTTAGCTCTTTGTAATTGATTTTAATTCGATTCTGCTAGGCGCATGGTTGAGGGTTTTGTGTGTTCATCTTTATGTTTATGTGTTTTGATTATGTGTTGGATTTCTGTGGAGAATTGAGATTGAGATTGAGAAATGCATACAAAATCATTTGTGAATTCTAAACTAGCTGCTTAGATGTCTGTGGAAAGTGACCGAGTTGGGTGTTTTATCTTTGTATTCAAATCCAAAGATGAATTTGAGAGATAATTGGAAATGGTTGAGAAGAAGCATGTGTTTGACTGCCGGTTCTTTTGATGGATCGTTGTTTGTAATGATGGGACTCTGATCTTTCTTTCTTGCAAACGTTTGACTTGAGTGTGTGTGTTTGTTTGAGCTTGTTGAGAACATTTCATCTTTTTCCCCTTTTCCTACTACAGTTTTTGTTGCCACAGTTTGCTCTGTTTTGATGGCTAGATGCAGTTTGAAAATTGTCTTTGAAGTCATTTGCACAAGGTCGAACGAACAGCTATTGATTAGGAAGAAAATGGCATTTTAGTAGTTTGAGCAGTATGGCACCGTGTTAGAATCACAAAGCCTAGACGTTTTAACTGATAGTTTTTGGTATCTGAGCTTCTTGCATCTTACATCTTACATCTTGGATTCTGAAGTTATTGCCATGAGTTACTGTGGAGGTTTTTCTTGCTGTTGTTGTTCAAAGAAGGGGGGGACATTTGGTACTCGATTCATGCTCTAGAAATATGAATTACTTGAATAAATCTATTGGGCAAATAGGTGAAAGAACTGGTAGAATGATTGTATGAGATCCCACATCAATTGGATTGGAGAGAGGAACGAGTGCCAGCGAGGACGCTGAGCCTCGAAGGGGGGTGGATTGTTAGATCACACATCGGTTGGGGAGGGGACGAAACATTTTTTATAATGGTGTGGAAAGTTCTCCCTAGCTGATGCGTTTTAAAAACCTTGAGGGGAAGCCCAAAAGGGAAAGCCCAAAGAGAACAATATCTATTAGCGGTGGACTTGGGTTGTTACAAAACTCCTCCCTAGTAGATGCATTTTAAAAATCTTGAGGGGAAGCCCAAAAGGGAAAACTCAAAAGGGAAAACCCAAAGAGGACAATATCTACGGTTTGGGCTGTTACAAAACCTCTCCCTAGCATACACGTTTAAAAACCTTGAGGGAAAGCTCAAAGAGGACAATTTCTAATAGCGGTGGGCTTGGATTATTACAAAACTTCTTCCTAGTAGACGCATTTTAAAAACCTTGGATCCTGAAAAGGAAGACTCAAAATATCTGCTAGTGGTAGGCTTGGGCACAAGATCTCTCCCTAGCAGATGCGTTTTAAAATCCTTGAGAGGAAGCCCGAAAGGAAAAGTCCAAAGAGGACAATATCTGCTAGCGTCGAACTTGGGCCGTTACAAATGGTTTCTCGTAACTTATGTAGGTCAATTTGATTTCAGAAGCAACACCTCCCTTTAAAAAAAAAAGAAAAAAGAAAAAAACTACAGTTTGCAGAAAATTTGTTTTTGCAAATGAACTATTATGACTTTTGAAGAAATTTTGGGTTGGGCAAAACCCAATGACTTGATAAAATTAAAGTTTACTGTTCCCTATATGATTTGATTTATGCATCTGTAATGTTCAAGTTCTTTAGTTTATTCATGTAGTCAGTCTTATATGATGGATAATGTTTTTCTTTTCTGTTACATTTCATGTGCTTTCTCCTTTTTCCATCATTTTCATTGACGTTTTTTATTTTCCCTTTTCAATTCCTTTCCGGTTGAATTAGTAAGCATATGATTACTTTAAGCTGTGAATAATAGGCGTTCGATTAATTTAGCGGTCTGTTCATATGCAGACTAGTTAACTGTGCCATTAAGAGGGTTGAAGGTATCAGAGAACAGTGTGATGGTTAGAGCATACTCTCAGGAGTACACTTACAAGCACCCGTGGGAACGGGTCACTTGTGCATCTTGGCGTAAATTTACCGACCCCGAAAACAAGCGTACATTATCCCATATTCTTGAAGTTGACACCTTAAACAGAAAGGTTGACCCTGAATCCGGGAAGCTATATACAACCCGTGCTATTACCATCCATGCCCCTGGACCATGGTTTATCCGTAAGATCGTTGGTCAGGATATCTGCCACTGTGTCGAATCCACGGTTGTAGATGCTTGGTCGCAATCGATGCAACTCACCACTCGGAATATCAGTCTCCAGAAATTCATAGAAGTGGTGGAGAAAATCAGGTATGACCCTCACCCAGATAATCCGAACGGATGGACAATTTGCAGACAGGAGACTAGCATTCGAATCAAGCCATTGTCAGCACTCGCATCGATGGCTGAAAAAGTCGAGCAACGGTGCGCAGAGCGGTTTGTGCAGAACAGTGTCAAGGGTAGAGAAGTGATGGAGAGGATTTGTAAGTATCTTGAAGCTGAATCTAGCGGCCTCACAATCTAACTTTTACAAGTTCGAAGTGATCTGTGAGAATATGGGCTATTTCTAGAGCTGTTCTTAACAATAATTCTCAAGGAGAAACAGAGAACATCATGTTAAGATTCTCCCCAAATTTTGAGAAGATGAGATTTGATTATATGGAATCCTTCCTAGCTTTTGGTTGCTTATTTATAGATTGTGAGTAAAATGGCCTTCATTCTCTAAGAACTTTTCAGAAACATGTTAAATATTATGTTCGTGGGCAGCCCTGGCTATTCTGCTGTTGTTCCTAGTGTTGCAAGAAAGAACAATTGTATTGTTTTTTGAACTTTTTAGAACATAACTGATGCTTACAAACAAATCAAACATGGGCAGTATGCATCATATACATCTTCCTCGAGACACTTTATGACACAATACAGTCACGAAACATGCTTATGATGACAACATTAAACCGTTGCAAGAACGAGAAAAATACCGATTCCTACACATTGCAACAGGTTACAAGATATGCATGCAACAAAGCAGAAATCATCTAGGTGATGATGTAGACGATGATCGACGCATTAAAAGGTTCCATCCAGCCCTTTAGCTTGGTTTGCGCTAGATCTTATCGAGCTTCTCTGCCTTCACAATGGGGTTGGCTTTAGCAATCGCATCCTGTGCAGAAGTATGATAATCGAAAGGGCAATCGTGTTTGTCGGAGTAACGATGCATGGCACAGAAGACGTTACCACATCGACAGTCGAATCCCATTAATCCAACTCGCTTGTTGCAATTGTTGCAACGTTTGGGTCTGTCCTTTGGCTTCACTCCACTGCTCCCTTCAGAAACAACCACAGGAGATGCGTGCATTGAGGAGATCTTAGGCTCCACCAAACTAACTGGCTCATCGACACCCGCGGTGACAAAGGGTTCATTTCGGTTAGAACTAGACGATCCATTCATGATACTTCCAAGAGTTGACGCACTCAGTTTAGCCTGATCTTGTTTCAACATCAAATCCCTGTGGCACTTATAGAACACATATTCATAGTAGCTGCACTTCCGAAGAAGCCACAGTTGTTGATGCACAGAAGGGGACCCTCAGGGGGAGCTTGACAGCTTGCCTCATCATGTTCCATGTTCTTAATCTCCTGCAACACATTCACATGAATTTGTTTCTTTTCTTTTTGGTTGGGAAACAGACAGATACACATGTTCAAAAACTACACATAAATTTCATTTAATAGGCAGACTGCACTAGGAATCAAGATGATGCCATGGCTACTAGCCAAATACAGCTACTATTACTATGTACTATCAAGTGAAGAGCTTGAAGATATCAAATTCTATAACCATACAGATGCCAATGAACAAAGAATGTTATTCATGTATGTTTAAGGTACTGGTACTGAAATTAATTAGGGATATGAAAAGATTAAGAACGATTCTTAGGCTAATCTAATTCCTCGGTCTCAGAAGCTATTATTACAAGTCTGAAAATGAAAAACTTGCAATAAGGTTAAAATCATAAATTATAGAAGAGAAGAAAAGCATGAACAAGTCATAAAAGGTTATGTGAGATCCAACATCGGTGGGAGAAGGGAACGAAGCATTTCTAATAAGGGTGTAGAAACTTCTCCCTAGTTGACCTGTTTTAAAACCTTGGGGGGAAGCCTAGAAGAGAAAACCCAAAGAGGATAATATTTGTTAGCGGTGGGCTTGGGTTGTTACAAATGGTATCAGAGCAAGTCACCAGACAATATGCTAACAAGGACGTTGGGAACCCAAGGGGGTGGATTGTGAGATCCCACATTGGTTGAAGAGGGAAACAAAGCATTCTTCATAGGGGCGTGGAAACCTCTCCTAGTAGACACATTTTAAAACTTTGAGGGGAATCCCGGAAGGGAAAGCCCAAAGAAGACAATATCTACTAGCGATGAACTTGGGCTATTATTGGTTATTCATTATAACATAAGTACAACGTTAGTATCAAAATTAGCTTTCCTACATTATCAGCCGAAACCAAGATAGCCAGAGAGGATCAAAAGAATCAAAAGATTTAATTTACAAATCACTATAGTGATAGAAACAAATTCCATCAATGATCTTATAGCTTCATGCCAACAATGAGAAACATGGCCATAATTTCCAGTCTTCATATCTAGAACACCCTTCAGTTAAATCCATACTCATCGGAAAAACTTGAACATATAAACTCCTAAGTAACAGATAATCAATACAAACCAACCTTTCAACTCAAAACATGTAGTGAGGCATAAAAACAACGATAGTAGGATGCTTGAATCCACAACCGAACCTTGATCAAAATGCTCGTGGACTTGAAAAAACAACAAAAATTTGACACCAAACTATGATTTTGACAATCCAAGTAAGAATTAAACACTTCCCAAATCATCTCAATGAGAATCTTGACCAGTATCAACAGCAACTCACAGATTCAGTACTGAACATTCAAAATTCAAGAGCGAAACGATCCTAATCCATCACAACGCTCATAAATAACATCCATATTCAAATGTGTACAAGTTCATTACAACAACTTGTATCATAGTAATCTAGTTGTTCGATCCCCAACTATCAATCAGGAGAAACGTTATAATACATGCTTAGAAAACACATGGAAATTCACATAAAAGGAAGGGAAATTCTCATACCGCTTTTGATGGGACGAAAAACCCTTAGAAACAAGGGTTCTCAACCAAGGAACAGAGCCCAAATCCTCAAAGATAAGGATCCGTTCGAGAAATTGAAAGAAAACAAAGGGGGATTAGAAACCCTAACCCTTGAAGAAAACCCAGAGCGGAAGAAGAAGGAAGAAAGAGAGAAATATATGTAATGCGCCATCTCCATTGCCGAAGGCAAAATTTGTCCGGAGGAAGAACTGTTAAGTACTGATTGATGCGACAAGGAGAGAGAGAACCTTATGAGCTGTGGAATTTCATCAATTAAATTTTTGTAACTTTCAATTTCAATTTTAACTTAATAAAATTGAATGCGTAAGAATTTAAGAACTTCCTAGAATTCAACGAGTCATCCCTATTTTATTTGTGTTTGAAGTAGGCGACGTCAATCTGTACTTTTCATGCACCAATCAGATATACCAACAACTACTTGAATGCCTTTCATTTATGTGAAAGTTTCAAGATGATTGGTTAAAAAAAAAAAAAAAAAAAAATTCTAGATTTGTCTTGTCAGTTGTGAATTCGCAAGCTACTTTGCTAGTCTACTAATACCTTTGCACAAGTTTCAATCTCGAGATATGATCAAATCTTTACCTTAAGAAAAAAATTTCCTACACACGAATGTTGCAAGTATATAGGAGAAGCAAAGCTTCAACAGGTCAGTCTCCCGATAAAACTTCACACTAAAAAAGTTGTCACTCACTTCACATCACGGCTTCAATTCAACTAATTCATCTACTAATTTTAAATATATATATATATATACATATGTGTGTGGTATGCCACTAAATTAAAGTTTCTCATTGAATTATAATTGCAAAAAAAATTTAAAGTATTTATCCTTCACGAATAGTTTATAAACATTTATAGAAGATTAAATAACATTGTAACTATCATCAAAACAATTATTTATTTATTTATTAAATAGACTATCAATATTTGAAATGATAATTAATAACTTTATCATATATCGAATATAGTACCCATAACAGGGTACAGGTTCCCAACTCTAGCAACTAGATGTAATTTTCATTTCCATCGTGACCAATGATACTTTCTAAAAAATATTGTTAAAATATTTTCATGTTTCTATATTTTCCCTCCTAAAATCAACTTAATTTTTTTTTACTTGTAAAGCATATATATATTGTATTAGTAACGACCCTATAAATTAAATCAATATCTTCAAATGTTCAATCAATGTAAGAATGGAACTAAATATGACAGTTAATAAAACTCAACCAATAGTCATTCAGGTCAAAATTTTATAACTATATGCTACCGAAGATACTCAAACCAAACCTAGGCTAAACTTAAGAAAGCTTAGTACTATATGTCATGGGAAATTACTGCAAGTGTATTTTGGCAAAGTTGGGGTTGGCTCAACCTACGAGCACAGAAGAGTGTGGTACCACAAGCTCTCTGTAAGTAAAGGTCAAGTCTCTTTTGAAGCTAGAATGCAAGGAAATTGTAAGTGCGAAAAAGGGTCAAACGAGGTTGCTAGCATCGAAGAAAGCCGTCATAGACGAGAAAGTGGGAGTTCCGACTTGGCGAACGAGCTATTAAGTAGTGATGTTCTATTAAAAGGAAAGTAGTAGAAAGGTAAGAGTGCAATTGAATGAGGAGCAAAACACAAGACACACAAAAATGCTTACCTTATACCACAAAGTTACTCAAGTTAGCTGCGGGAGAGGCATTATATGGCCCTGTGAGCAGCAAAGTAAGCTGATATGTCATCCTCAAAAGGAGCTGTACGCCATCTAAAGAAGCAACATAACAATCAGTAAACTCAACATTCATGAATCACAATCAATTTAATCTCCAATTCATCTCCATATGCCTGTATAAATATTGCTTCTCTAAATCCAATCTCCAACACCAATTTAATATTACCTTGAATTTGATTCTTCCTCTCCTCTCGCTCTTTTCAAGGTTTCTGTGCGTCTAACAATGGCTGGATTCAGCATCCAAGGGGCGATGAGGTGGTTCATGGCGACCATGGTGCTTCTGCTTGCTGTGGCAAGAGCTCAAGACAGTGGAGGACTTGCACCGTTGCCTGCCATGGATGCTGGGACTGGATTTCAGGTGATATTTTCCAGTGGCGGGGTTCTGCTATCGATTTTCATCAGCCTCCTTGCACTTCTCTGGCATTAGATACCAGATCTTCCTGCTTTTTCATCGATCAGTATGATTGGATTTTGATGGTTTGTATGTATATGTTGTTGTCATTGTGCTGGCACTATTTTTTCTTTCCCTCTGGCCATATAGACATGATTCTAAATGCTTTTGGTATGTAATCTCAGGTCAATAAAGAATTGTTTCTTGACATAAAGTTTCCCAAGAATGAAAAATATATTTCAGAGGATGATCATAAAAAATGCATGAACTATTAAGACACTCCAATAGGAATCTGGCAATGCTAACAAAGGACAAGTAAAAAGAGAAGAAACGGGTTTCTGTCAAAGTTCCAACACTGCAGTCACTCTATACACTAAGAAAACAAAGAACTTGCATGAAAGCTTCCAAGAGAAGAAAAAGACTTCTGTAAAGGATCTAATCGCTAGAGACTTATCAACAAAAGCCATTAAATTCAAATTATAACATCGCAATTAGCAGTGAGTGTCTCGAGATGATTAACTAGAAACATAAATCAGTAATCCAGGTTCTAAAACATGTAATCCACTTGAGTCAGCCGTGTATACAACGGTATGAATCAAAGTTATATGTCTATCTTTATCCCTTCTATCCGTCTATCTGTAACGTCCCAAGCCCACTGCTAGCAAATATTGTCCTCTTTGGACTTTCTCTGTCGGGATTCCTCTCAAGTTTTTTAAAACGCGTCGGCTAGGGAGAGGTTTCTACACCTTATATAGAATGCTTCGTTTTCCTCCCCAACCGATACGGGATATCACACTATCTGTATGAATCCAAGTTCTATGTCTATCCTTCTGCCTTCTACCAATCTATCTATCTAAAATTGCTCAAACAATGCATAAAAATAAGGATGATGAGTAGCCTTCAGAAAAAGAAAGTACAACATTCTCAATAGGCTCAGCGGAACGTGATGAAAGAGTAATGGAGAAGAACAACCGACCTTTCAAACAATAGAGATTGGCACCTGATGCCCTGACAACACCTATAGGATTATTTCAAATAGTCCAAGCAATTAACATACATCAAGCAGATTATTCAAGAAAAAATATATATGTGTATGTATGTATATTCCAACACAGAAATATCTTTCTCAGATAGGATCCAATGCAGCAATATCAAAAGATGAAAAACAAAACCTCAAGCTCAAAATGATAATAAGAAAAATACTCTTCTATCTAAACTGACAGTATTAGATAGTAACAGAAATTGAATTAAAGCCTCTGTGGACCCTTGAAAAAACAACTTTGACGCTTACCCATTCATAATTAGCACATCCGATTATCAATAAATCATATACCCAGCAATATGGAGTTATGAAACATATTGAAAATGAAAATTTCAAAGCATCTTCCTCTTCTTAGAAACTCTTTTACCAATTATACACCACAATTGCTTTTATAGGACAAAAAGAAATTGTATAAATATGAGAGACCTTCCAAGAAAAAAGATGGTGGGAAACTCTCATACGTGAAGTTGATGAATGTCAAAGGGGATTGCTCTAAAATGGCATTCATTCTCTCTTGCTAAAAAGAAAAAAGAATTTCCATATCAGTTATAGGGACACTCTTCCCTTCTTTGGAGCTATCCTTCTTTGACGACTCACTCTGTTTTCATTCCGGCCATGGCACAGATAAAGAACGGTACGATTCCTCTTAGAAGGACACCTTCGCCAAAAGATGGCAAAAAAAATAATAATAACTAAAGTTTCAAAAAGCACGTAGAAGAGAAGGTTAACAAAAAAATCTTAAGTCGTGACATTCTACGAATAAAAGAAAGTACAAACTAATATATAAATAAATAGATAAATCTGTACCACAATAGTGTCCCATTGAAAAGACATATCTAGGATGAACCATTATTAGATCATACTCGTAAATATGAAGTCTTTAGCAAAGGTACAATTAGAAAGATACCGAAAATGAGGTTTTCTCCTTTGCAAAAAAGCATTCACATTTGCCAACCACAAAATCTAAAAGCCATAAACACAAAAAAGTGACAAGGATACAACAATACACCACTGTAATGACAAGCTATAAGAATTTGAATATCACCGCAAAGATAACACGTTTTATTAAACATACTGAATACATCTTTCATATGTGAGTATTGCACTCATCGAGTTTCAATAAGTTTCATGCTAGAAAGAACTTTCAATATAAATTATGACATCTGAATATAAGGATAATTACATATCACCTTCACCCTCTGGTGGTTTGTCAAAAAAACAAGGATACTTACATCTGATCCGAAGATAAGGATAACAAAACCAGCTCAAAAAATGACCAAAAACGAAAAGGACATAACATCCATAAGTAATTTCCTTTTATTCAGAATAATAAGGAATCACCAAAGATTTTGGTATTACAAGACAAACTTAAGATGTCAGTCAGATGCCTCAGATTGAAACAAAATCAATTGCTCTCACCCCATCCAGGGGGTAACTACCTCACAAGAATATTGATTTAGCAAATTCTAAATATGAACTACCAACAATTTATCATGTCCTCTCGAGATATTGTTGTATGTATAATGAAACAAATATCAGAAAATGAATTGAGAACAATTGTACCCATTGAATCAAGCGTGATTCGCCCCCAATTCTCCTTCCTCGATCTTCTTCTTGTTCTTCTCGATTGCAGCCGCAACCTCCGCAGGCATATACTTCTCATCATGCTTTGCCAAAACCTCCGTAGCCGAAAAATAATATTCCCCACTCCTCGCTTTTCCCGAAACACTCTTCGTAGAGACCTCATTTCTTATCTCATCGGTAAATGGCTTAATAAAACCTTCCGCCACGACCGAATGCCCCTCTCTAAACAAATCCGGCAACGACCCCTGATGGCGAACCAATATATCGGTGACCAAATCCGTTATCACGAACTCCATTTGAGAAGACGACGCTGGATGCATCACACTGCCTTCAAGAACAAGACCACCGAGACGAAACTTATTCTTCGAGGGATTCGCAGAGTATTTCTCAAGCGCATCAGTCGGCGTCACGTAGAACAGCAGATGCTCTTCAAAATTATTGAGGACGATAACGATGAACCCCGCGATGCAGCTGAAAGTCAGAGCATAGGTCCAGAGCCGGCGCGTCTGAAGCTGCCTTGCCCGAGCTCCGATGTCGACCTGTTTGGGACGGGTCGGATTCCGCCGTGCAGTTGAGAGAAACCGAAATCCAGACAGATTGAAGACGGTCTCTTTGGGAAGTCGACGAAGATCGGAAAGTGCAGAGGAGATAAGAGGGGGAGGTTTGGGTATGACGGACGATTGAATGTTATTCAAAGTGGGGAAGAAACGAACTGAAGACCGCAAAAGGAGGTGCGATCTCAGCCGGAAAGCGAGATTTGAAGCCATTGGAGAAGGGATTGAAGATTGAAGATTGAAGATTGAATTTAGGGTTGAAAGGGTTTAGGGTTTTGTGGAAGGATTCTGAAAATCAAGATCGAAGAAGAGACCAAATGGTAATCTTCTTCTTTCCTCCAGAAATGTCAACGTGACCATTTCCCGAATTTTCTTCATATTATTTTAACTTAAAAATTAAATAAATAAACTTTTGTAATTAACTGTAAAGATAATTNCAAGAAAGATGTACGGTCTAATGAGGCTACTACGAAATATTTACTCATGGGTGGGGCAAGTTCTTCTATTCTGGTTCATGGTTTCTCTTGGCTATATGGTTCATCCGGGGGAGAGATCGAGCTTCAAGAAATAGTAAATGGTCTTCTCAATACACAAATGTATAACTCCCCAGGAATTTCAATTGCGCTTATATTCATCACGGTAGGAATTGGGTTCAAGCTTTCCCCAGCCCCTTCTCATCAATGGACTCCTGACGTATACGAAGGAGTGCGGTTCGTTCGATAAATTCCTACCTCTCTATCGATCTCTGAGATGTTTGGATTTTTCAAAACTTCATGGACATGCAGAAGAGAAATACTATCCCCACTCGGACCAAGAGATAACTTTTACTTGTTCAAATAACAATTAAGGTGAAGCAGGGTCAGGAACAACGAATCTCGTTATGATAAACAGATTCATTTTTCAAGTTCGTTGAACATAAAGTTATAACTCAATCTAATTTATGTACTTTTAAGATTATTAAGAATATTATGAATATTTTTTTTTTATATTTTTCATGTATGCTAGAGATGTATTAAAAGAAACATGTATTTACATGGTGTCGAAATCGGACGCAAATGTTCTTAGATTGGCTCAATACCACTAACACACTAGTATTCTTAATATATTTTATATATTTTTATTTGACTCGAGCCCGAAAATTTTGCTTACGAACTCAAAACCGAACCGATTCCGTTCGGATTCAGAAAAATGAACCAAACCCTACCCGAAATGCTTATCCAACCCAACCCAACTCTTAAAGTTTGAGTTGGGTTGGTTCAGTTTGTTGGATTGTCTGGTTGAATGTACACCCCTATTATAAATAAAATCTCTTTAGCTAATATTTTTCTTTAGGTTTTCTCTCACCTCATTCTTATTTTTCATTTGTGAATTGTTGTGCTGTCCTACCACATCCAACATAGAATTGTTGAAGCAAAATACACTTAAGTCTGAAGTTTCTATAATTGAGCCATAAAAAAAGAAAGTACACATTATTGCTGTAGACAATAACGGTGAAGGATTGGAGTCATTTCAACTTCTTAGGAAATGGCCGGTTTGAATTTGACCATTCTACTTGCCGATGCGTTGATGGATAGATATATGAAGTGTAAGAATATTGAGGCGGGAAAGATACCATTTGAGAACATGACAAATAAAAATATTGTTTTATATATTGGATGATGAAAGTCCCACGTCACTTAATTTAGTTTATAATCAAATAACACTCTCTCTATTGGTGTGAGACCTGTTGGGGAAGCCCAAAACAAAACTACGAGAACTTATGCTCAAAGTGGAAAATATCATACTATTGTGTGGAGAGTTGTGTTCATCTAACATTATGGACTACATTGGTAGTGGGAAGGTGGTGTGAGGCGGTTAAATGAGATGCTTTTTGAGTCATGGAATGCTCTAATTTGTGGCTTTATTCAAGCCAAGCGCACATAGTAAGGAGGCTTTGGCTCTGTGTTCATGAAATGCAAGCCAGCATGTTGACCAGGATGATCAGGTTACTGCTGCTATTTGTGCTATCAACTTGATGTTTGAATTTGGATGCATCAATAAGTTGATAAACATAACCCGAATAGATTAGATACCTTAAAAGTCCTAGTCTTGATATCTGCGAGGACGTTAGACTTTAAAGTAGGTAGATTGTGAGAGATCCCATATCGATTGGAGAGAGAAACGAATGCCAGTGAGGACGCTGGACCCCGACAAAGGGGATGGATTGTGAGATCCCACATCTGTCAGATACCAAATGGTGTGTCAATGAGGACGATGACTCCCAAGGGAGTGGATTGTGAGGTCCCGTGTCGGTTGGAGAGGGGAATGAAGCATTCCTTATAAGGGTGTGGAAACCTCCCCCTAGAGACGTATTTTAAAACCGTGAGATTGACAATAATACTTAACGGGCCAACACAGACAATATCTGCTAGTGGTTGACTTGGGTTGTTACTAATGGTATCAGAGTCAGATATCGAGCATGTGCCAACAAAGACAACGACCTCCAAGGAGGTGGATTATGAGATCCCGCATTAGTTGGAGAGGGGAATAAAACATTCCTTATAAGGATGTGGAAACCACTCCTTAGAGACGCGTTTTAAAACCATGAGGCTGACGATGATACGTAACGGGTCAAAGCAGACAATACTGCTAGCAGTGGACTTGGGTTGTTACACCCAGACTCCCACAGAGACAGTAGTACGAATTCTTGCCTTTATTTCTCCACGCTCGCTCACGCCTTCTCACACTAGCCAAAGGTAATATCTGCGGAGCCAAATTAAAACGGTTAACAAAAATACACAAGTCTCGAGATCTAAAAGAAGGAAGAAGACTAGATCTAAAAGACACCCCCTGTAGTTGCATGGCTCCACATGCTCCCACCATCAACCGTGGTCTACACTCCATCTGAAAAAAATAGAATAATATGGAATGAGTATAAAAGTACTCAATGAGTAAACCTACTTGTAGGCTCTTGTCGGACTTAATCTTATACATGAAAACTTACGCTATGTGCTCAAAACTGTCCCTAGCGATAGCCAAATTGTGGCTTAATGTCTGTACCAAATTTTGTATGTCACTAAACCCACATACCTCCTTTTAAGGAGTACTCAATCTTAGCTCTCAAGTTCACAACCTAAAGATTTTCTGTTTTCTTTGGGCCCTAGGTTTCACGTATGTCTAGGTCCTTCCTTGTCTTGTGCAAAATGCATCTCAAATTGTCGTGGCCGATGAAAAAACCCTAGAGTAATACTCATAAAAAGGTGATCGTACTCCATAAATATTTATCTATTGAACTCTAATCAGTGAATTTTTCCTAGTGTTGTCGAGCAACATCTACTTGTTCTTAAGATCAGTAAAATACATATCACTATGTCTTTCTAGGGTAGAAAGGTAAACTACCTGCTCATGTACTCTCATTAGATTAGAACAATAAAACTACTTGTCTTAGGAATAATAACGACATGTTACTTTGTCTTTTCAGGTTAGAATAGTAAAACTATCTATCACTACGTCATTCGGGGTGGAACAATAAAAAGTTCATGGCTCTCCCAACTAGGCACCACCGATAGTACTTCGGTAGTATACCCTCTATAACTCCTGAAATCCTCTATGGGTGACAACTAAGTTATGCGTAACAAGTTGACCCTAACCCCTATTGGTTAGTTCACGAATAAGGGTTGCACCCTATCCGTCCCTACAAGGTACCTAGTCAACCCAAGAAGGCTATGGAACTCATGATTAGGTACTAGGACCAAAACACCTGAAATAGTAACTCATAGTTTACGGATACCACAACTAGCACTCTATGACATATAGCGATAGTACAACTCATAACTGGGTAACAAGGAGCCTTCCAAACCCTAAATCATGCATAACATACGTATAAAGACATACAACTTGCTTGTCATGCTCATTAAGTGATAATAATCCAACCTCACCATACTCGAAAGCATAGAAACCTAATGATCTATCAAAGTTCACAATCATGCATGCAAAAGCTATATAACTGTAAGTAGAACTAAGTGGTAAGTGCTCACATTATCTAAGCACAGTTATCATGAAACTAGGTCAAACTAGGCTCCTAAAAGATAACAACACTCAATCATTGCTCTCAATCCTAGTTGACTCCTACCTGTATTTCTTAAAAACTTGCTCCATATGGTTACTTACTTGATTGTACACTTTTCGAGCTTGTTTTGAATCTTTGAAAATATTCCAAAATTCCTCAATATACCTAAATTAAGTCAAAAGAATAAAACCGGTAAAAACGACTTACTTCAAATACCTTAAAAAGAAGGTTGAGAAACTAACCGAAGTGTACGGTCATCTTCTCCAACTTGCGTGGGTGCCATTCTGCTTTCCTTTCTTTTTTTTTTCTTTGAAAAAAAAAATATTTTATTTATTTTTTTAAAATTTTAAGTATTATTACATAGTTAACCGGTTAATGATGAACCAAATCAAGTGGACAGATCATTCCGTTTCTAAATTATTAAAATTTTAATTTTGCACTCAATAGATTTCTAAACTCGAAAACACATAAATTTGTGTCTTTAGAATTTTATATCGCTATAATTCTATTAAGCATATTTAAAAAGTTCAAAGACCAAATAAAAAAAAAAACATCAAGGGTAACTAATGGAACGTGTAATTGTGACAACCACTTTAGTTTTCGAGTTTCAGACATGCTACATACCATCATCCAAATCACACGCGCAAGCCGAACCCAAGTTTTAACGGTTCAACCATACAACTAGTAAATATTGTTCGTTTTGTCTCGTTACGTATCACCATCAGCCTCACAGTTTTAAAACACGTTTAATAGAGAGATGTTTTCAAAATTACTTTGTTCCCCTCTTGAACCAATCTAGAATCTCGTTTGCTTGATTTCGTTATATTTGAGACATGTTAGATATGACAAATATGTCGAGATGAAATGACAATAACATTTAAAAACCACTTAATTTAGTAAACTCAACTCAATATGATATGATTATGTGTAAATCGTTTCCGAACACATCTTATTATGAGAGATACCGATTTGATACCATTTGTATCAACTCATGCTTAGAATTTAGAATCTGAAATTGGCACCTGACCTTGACATTCCCTTACATCCCCTACGACATGGTCACATTACTTACTTTTAAAAGTGAAGATCGAGTTCTTTCAGCATGTTTTGTTCTCATTCACATATTTCTTAAGAAATTTTTTAAGAGGTCACCTAACATAGAATTGCTCCATGAAATAATACGCTTAATTTTAGAGGTTCAATGATCATCTCCAGATTAAATGATCATCTCTACTAATAAAGCAAGTAAACGTACGGTAGGCGAGTTAAATTAATTGTTCTTTTAGTTTAATATTTAGAGGTAGAAGATTCAGACCAAATTATATACGTGTTATATCTGATTGAATTATGCTCAAGTTGAGATCTAACTCAAATTAATTTATAAATTATTCTCTTTATAATTACATGAATAATATTTTTATTTATTAAAAACAAATTTGCAACATTTTGTCCAAAAATGGGAGGGAGGTGAGTGGGCAGTTGGACAGTTGAAGAAAGTAGCGCCCACGCGCTCACCTGTTATTCAACGCGTGTCGCCCAATCGCCTCCAACAAAACGACAAAACAACCCGTACCAAAAAATAAAATAAAATAAATAAATAATAGTGGTTTGAATTGACCTAAACTCTCTACCCTATTAGCAGATATGGTCTGTTATATATAATGGTTGGTCTCATAGTTTTAAAATACATATACTATCCTCGATGTCGGATCTCACAATCCACCCTTTGAGTGTGTAGCATCATCGTTAACACATTGCCCAATATTTGATAATAGTATCATTTATAACAACTCAAGTCCACTGTTACGATATTATCCGCTTTAGCTTGTGACATATCGTTACCAGTCTCATGGTTTTAAAACGCGTCTACTACCCCCGATGTGGGATCGCACAAAATCCTATCACTAGATGAACTAAATAATGAAGCCTATAGTTGTCAATCTACTTGGTATTCTTGACGAAGCCTATATATATACCTTGTTATGATATTGTCTGTGTTTAGCCTGTAATGTATCGTTATCAATCTCACGATTTTAAAACGCGTCTACTACTCTTGATGTGGGATCTCACAAAATCCCATCACTCATTGAACTAAATAATGAAGCCTATAGTTGTTGATCTACTTAGTATTCTCGACGAACCCTATATATATACCATGTTACGATATTGTTTGTTTTAGCCTGTAACGTATCGTTATCAATCTCACGATTTTAAAACGCGTCTACTATCCCCGATGTGGGATCTTACAAAATCCCGTCACTGGATGAACTAAATAATGAAGCATATAGTTGCCGATCTACTTGGTATTCTCAACGAAGCCTATATATATACACACACGTTTATATATATATATATATATATATATATAGATAATATAAAATGAAAAAGTGAAAGTTTATAGAGTGAGGTTATAATTGAACCAAGTTTGAAAAAGAAAAAGTACTAATCCATTATCCGATGTGAAATTTAATTAAATCGGAGATATGAATATAAACATTTAGAACACGAGAGCATCTGATCTTGCTAATCTATATGTATTTGTAAGAGCGATAGCGAAGAAATTTGAAATTGAACAGAGAATCAAAGAGGAATCTCTTCTCGCACGCAAACACAAACAAAAGAAAGCGAGAGAAATTCTCTCGGCCTTCGATCCAAATTCGCCGAGAAACCTACACAACCAAACCAAATCAACCACAATCATTCAATCATAGACGCTCTCCTTCTCTTTTCCCCCATCAAATCCCCCATTCCTTTAGAATCAATTCCCCTTTTCTTTCCATTTCTTCTTGTTTTCGAGCGCCCCTTTTGTTTACTTTTGTTTGTTTCCTTCGCCCCTTTGCCTTCCTTTCTCTTCTTCTACACCTTCCCTTTACTTGTTCATTCAATTGGGGTCTTTTTCCGCTGACCCACATGTTCTTCTGAGCTTTTGGTTCTTGGGATTTGGCGTCGGAGTTGCTTGGTGGATTCTCCGAATCGCTCCGGCGTTTTAAATGTGAGTTTGAAATAACCTACATTTTGGGTTTTCTGTTTGTGTTCAAAGAATTGCTTGCGAAATGATGAAGGAATGTGGTACTCTTTGATGGTTCTTCTTTGGTTAATTGTTGCATGATTTTGTAGAACTTGGATTCTTTCAGTTTTCTTATGGGATCTGGTTGCCCAGAGATTTGCTGAGACAGGTTTTGTCTATGGCGGATAGTTTTAGGCGAAATTTCTTGACTGATCTGTGTAATTTGTGTTCGTGTTTACTGAATTACTGCTGCTTCTTCAATCTGTGATATCATAAACTCTATGGTCTTGTAATTCATGTCCTGTTTCTCACATTTAGGGGTAAAATAAAACTGGGTTTGTTGGATGATAGTCCCACCTTGGGAATGATCCTGGGTTTATAATCAAAGAATGCTATCTCCATTGGTATGAGGTCTTTTGGGGAAGCTCAAAGCAAAGCCATGAGAGTCAATAGAATCCTCAAATGTCGAACAAAAGTATTGTGAGCCTCGAAGGCATAGTCAAAAAATGACTAAGACTCCAAAAAGAAAAAGGTCGAGCCTCGATTAAGGGGAGGCGTACTTTGTTCGAGTGAAGGTGTTGAATGAAAGTCCCACATCGGCTAATTTAGGGAATGATCATGGGTTTATAATCAAGGAATGCTATCTCCATTGGTATGAGGCCTTTTGGGGGAGCCCAAAGCAAAACCATGAGAGCTTATGCTCAAAGTGGACAATATCATACCATTGTGGATAGTTGTGTTCATCTAACCGGGTTTACTTCAGTTTTTGCTTGGAACAATTCAGTTTGATGACCTCTTGTAGTGGATTTTGGCTCTGCTGAACTGTTTGGAGTGGCTTAATATTCATTCGGTTTGATGTTTCTGCATTGTACAGAATATTTGTTGGATTCATTTGTATATGAAATGAGTTGGAACAACACGCATACAGAAGTTCATCATGTTAACACCAGCCATCCTTATAACACTGCTGGAAGTTTTCTGGAATATTTTGAAGGTCTTACCTACGAACACGTAAATTTCATTTTTTCGGATGCTTCGCATTCTCAGGTACTTCAGATCTGCTTGGTTCTGTGTTCTAAACTCCTGAACTTGATTTGTTCCTTGCTATTGAACTTTTGAATCGAGAGATTTTTTTTGCTATGCTGTTCTCTGTCGGTAAAATTTACCAAACATCATCGTCCTCGCAGCTCATGATTATTTTGTTTTTTTTTTGTTTTTCCTGACCTTCCTTTTGTAATGGCCATAGTCCTCTGCTAGCAGATATTGTCTTCTTTGGACTTTTACCTTTTGGGCTTCCCCTCAAGGTTTTTAAAACGTGTCTGCTAGGGAGAGACTTCCACACTCTTATAAAGGGTGTTTTGTTCTCCTCCCCAACTGATGTGGGATCTCACAATCCGCCCCCTTCGGGGCCCAACGTTCTTGCTGACACTTGTTCCCTTCTCCAATCGATGTGGGACCCCTCAATCCACCCCCATTTGGGCCCAACATCCTTGCTGGCATACTGCCTTGTGTCCACCCCCTTCGAGGCTCTGACTCCTCACTGACACATCGGCCGATGCCTGACTCTGATACCATTAGTAATAGCTCAAGCCCACCGCTAGCAAATATGTCCTTTTTGGGCTTTCCCTTCAAGGTTTTAAAACGCATCTGTTAGGGAGAGATTTCCACACCCTTATGAATGGTGTTTCGTTCTACTCCCCAACCGATGTGGGATCTCACACCTTTTGAGTTGAGTCTTCTTTCAAGTTGAAAGTTGTCTTCCTCTCTTTATAGCTTATTAGCTACCAAAACAATTTCAAATTCAACCATAGTCTGCTCTCTATAGTTGCTGTAATTAGTTTTGATTGTAAATGGGAAATGACAATGTAACTTATTAAGTAACTTATTAAGTTTCACACTTGCAGGAGAATGTTTACCCTCCGCTGAACTCAAACTTTTATAAGTTCGGGTTTTCAGATTTTGGTAGTCCAACCTATTACAACCAACCTCAAGCTTATAGAATGCATGATCACGAACCCGTAATTTATGAACATAGAAGGCTAGAAAACTTTTCTACTCAGCCTAATGTACAGAGTACAGTAAATCCTGAATTTGAAGAAATTGCAAATACTACAGCATTTGACAACCATGTAGAATGTAAGTGATACTTCTCAGCATCATCCAAAAGGGTTTTCTAATTGTTTATTATCTGTTGGGTTCACCATTGAGGTTTCCTACAAGTATGCAAAATATTTACTTCTCTAACGACGTTCTAGTAGGAGTGACACGTACTACTTCATTAAACATAATTGAAATGAATACATACAATCGGATGAACGTTACGTCTGGAAAAAAACACTGCTTGTTGAAGATTTCTATAAGTTTTTGTTTAGTCGAACATCAAAAAGGAATATGGTTCTTGAAACACGATCTCCCTTGATTTTTTAGTCATCGCTTTATCTCTAAATGATTCGTAGTTTTCCTCTCTAGCACTAATGACAAATTTTCTCTCAGGTCCAAGGAGACATCGTAATTCACATGATTTTCAGGTTCGTGGGTTTTATATGGTTTGACAAATCAACTTTCTACTTGAAACATGTTTGGCAGGGTGTTTTTTTTTAATCTCAAAATCATTGATGAATGGGTCTTTACCTTTAAGTGTAGGTTGTTTGGCAAGACAATGTAGATCCTGATAATATGACTTACGAGGTTAGTGCATTTGACAAAGTTTTTGTTAACTTGTCTTCTTCTTTTTATTTGTAAGTGAAAGTATCAATTTCCATCAATATATGGAACCCCATAGTCAGAAGAACCAAGTAATGCAAGTTACAATGGTCATGTCATCTCCACAAGTAATGGGAACAGATAAACCATGGGAATTCTAATATCAAGTTTAAGATTTACCAAATTCTTGAAGCTACCTTTGATATTAAACAAGGATTTGAACTAGACGTGATAAGAATAACTGCAGGCACTTGGAAAAATTCTAGGTTGAGGACATGCCAGAACGTGATGAGGCATTAAAATATCTATGATTATGTAAGCTTAAAAAAACTGTTCTTTTTAGTATATTATTGGGTAATTAGTTTGATAAGGATATGCCAACCTAAGCGTAGGCCAACTAGCATCCTCGACTAGGAGGAGAATGAAACCTTCTTTATAAGAGTGTGGAAACCTCTCTCTAGTAAATGCGTTTTAAAAACCTTGAGGGAAAACTCAAAGAGGACAATATCTGCTAACAGTGGGTTTGGGCTGTTACAAATGGTATCAGAGCCAGACACCAGGCGATATGCCAGCGAGGAAGCTGAGCCTTGAAGGGGGGTGGATTGGGTTCCCACATTGATAGGAGAAGGGAATGAGTGCTAGCGAGAACGTTGGGCCCCAAAGGAGGGTGCATTGTGAGATCTCACATCGGTTGGGGAGGAGAATGAAACATTCTTTAAGGATGTGGAAACCTCCTCTTAGGAGACGTGTTTTAAAAACCTTGAGGAGAAACCTGAAAGGAAAAGCCCAAAGAGGACAATATCTGCTAGCGGTGGAGTTGGGCCGTTACATTTCGAATTCCCCACCCCATGTTATTGAATTCAATAAATTTATTTGATAAGATACGTGGGCTCTGTGATAGGCCTACTGTACTATTATCCTGAGGTCATGATGTTATGTCTGTTTTTCCGACTAATGCTAAACAAGCTTTATACTATGTGTCATCCGATCTAATTGTCTTCGAATGTATGCATTTTTTTTTTTCAATCTTTGTATAAAAATCTACAATATTTCAAGTTCAGGAATTACTAGAGTTGGGCGAGACAGTAGGAACTCAAAGTCGAGGTCTTTCGCAAGAGTTGATCGCTTTGATTCCAATATCAAAATACAAATATAGTTTCTTCTCGAGGAAAAAATTTCGTGGAGAGAGGTATATCTTAGTTCATGATGTGTGCATTTATTGGAATATATGTTAAGCTTCTACTTGAGGCATTTCTAATATTTACCTGCTACTGGTTGAAACTCCAGTTTGTTTCATTTTCCTGCTGACTCTAAGTTTGTTCCTCATAATTGGATGTAGATGTGTGATATGCCAGATGGAATATAAACGAGGTGATCGACGGATGACTCTGCCTTGCAAACATATCTACCATGCCGGTTGTGGAACCAAATGGCTTAGCATCAACAAGGTATGAAACTTAAGAGTATACTGCTTCTACGAATAACTCTAACCGAGACCAAATCCCTTTCGGAGTGTTTTCAGTGAGTAATTTTATGGTTTGTTGTGCAGGCTTGCCCCATATGCTACAAAGAGGTGTTTGGCGATACTTCTAAACGCTAAGCCTTCACTTCATTGTTTAGATGACAGAAGAACACAATTTTTGTGAAAATATGGAGTGCCAAAGTGAATAAAGATTAGTTCCTTGTATTAGCTTTTATCCGTGTTTGGATTGGATTGGATTGGATTGGGTTTAATATCTCTGAGTCTTGGTCTTGGGGCGAGCACGAGCACGAGCACGAGCGCTCTCCGAGTATAGGGAACAAAGCTTCGACTCCCCCAGTTGTAAGAAAAAAGAGATTTTCTATCGTTTTTGTAACTTTGTAGTTACGATTGATATTTCTTTTATTGTTATATTTTTAAATTTAAATATATTTCAATTAGTTTTATATTCTCGATTAAAATGTTCGAGCTTCTACTCTGCTTGTTGTTAAACTCAAGAGATAATAAGTCATCACGCCCTATTTCATACTCGGAAAAGAGTATCGAATAGGAGTTGTCGACTTTTCTTTTCCCATAGTCTTATTTATTTACTTATTCTTTTACGTCGTACTTATTTACAAGTGGTTTGATTCCTCGTTGAGTTTGAGTGGTTTTGGGTTTCAAATCTAAAACTTGTTTTGATTTTGAGTGGTTTAGGAGTGTTGAAACGATGAGAGCCAAGTATCGATTCAGAAAGATTCAACCCCAAATTAGGGAGTTTTTAGGGGTTACTAATTCCACATCTTATTGGGTGAAAAACGAAGACTATAAGATGACTAATCCAAAACGAAAACTATAAGGTGACTAATCCTTAGAGTCGACCAAGGCCAACCAGATAAGTGGTTGTGGTTTTCACTAGGTTTGGTTGGATGAATTGATGAAATGGTTTGCCTATTGTAATTATAAGACATATCGTGTTATGGGTTATCATGTTACATGTTATGTCATTGATGATCGTGCTACATTATGAATTTGTGGTACCATGTTATATATTACATTATGAAATGATATAAAATGATTACGATACGTATGAAATGAACGAAAATATATATTACATCACATGCACATGTTATGATGTAAAATATGGAGACCTCATGTATGTTGTACGTTCACGTGCATATAGATATTTCGTCGTTATGATTAGTATGGACGCATACACGACGATGTTATGATACGATATTATGTACACCATAATACTATGTGCACTCCCTTTCCTCTATGGATACCGGCAGCATGAGTGTACACTAGTCGAAGACCAAGTCTGGGGGTACATAAATAGCTCACTTGATTGACATGTTTGGGGCTAACGAGCATAGTAAGAGAATAAAATTAGAAAAAAAAGTTGACATATCGAGCTAGAACGAGTTGCTTAAAGTCAAAGATAGGACGTATTATTCCAATAATTATTAAAATAGGATTGTTAATGTAATACATAATTAATATTTTCACAAGCTGTTGCTCCATGTGCTAAATTTCCAACCATGTTTCTATGTCAACCATTTCTCTCAATCATTACTTCAAATATTGTTTTATTAATTAATATTCAAATATTTCATTGTACCTTAAAAATTTTGACCTTTTGACTTTCAACAAATTACCATTTCTTCTAAATATATATATATATTTTAAATATATTATTGTAAAAACTAAATAAATTTTAAAATTATGAATTTAATTTATGAACGGTAGAGGTTTGTTATAATCGACTGATCTAGGATTCAATTAGACATAAAATTTAAATTTATATTTAATATATTATTTAATTTTAAAATTTTAAATCGTCACGAAAAATAAAATTCAGGTATCTATTTTGAAATTAAATTTATAATTTAAGTCTAATAGTAATAAAAAAAAAACGTCATACTTAGTTTATATCTCTAAGTAATTTATTGATAGAATATATTATAAATTCATTCGATGATAATTTAATAGATAAAGTATCAGTTATCGTCTCAAATGTCTGACAATTCAAATGTCATTATGCAATTCTTGAATTTATTTTTTTTTTTTTTTAATAAATGAGGTGTCACTCTCGTTTCTTAAAAACATACGTTTATAAGTTGTCTGATATTATTATTATATGGTTATTTTAATAACATGTTTGGTTTAAGGTTTATATATTGTAAATAATCAATTCCGTAGTTAGAAATATGATAATATATGACTCGACTTTATTAGTTAAATTAGAATGCACCTAGACATTAATTATATATATGTTTTTAATTCAACGGGTAGAGGTAGAAATTCAAATATTAGTCACTTAGTCGATAATATATGAATTATTATGCTCAGGTTGATATCAAATAATACGAATTTTACACCGTCTAAATTAGAAAATACATAAATTTTGTATTAGAAAATTGAGAATATATATTTTAACCAATTAACTATACTCGAGTTGATATCTAATAGTATAAGATTATGACAACATGTGTTGTAACGGCCCAAGCCTAGAGGCTTTCCCTTTCAGGGTTACTTTCAAGGGGGCTTTAAAACGCGTATGCTAGAGAAATGTAGATGTTTCATTCTCCTCTCTAACCAATGTGAGATATCACAATCCACCCCCTTTCAGAGTCCAGCGTTCTCGTTGACAGTCGTTCCTTTCTCCAATTGATGTGAGACCCCTGCCAAATCCATCCCCATTTGGGGCTAGCGTCCTTACTAGCACACCGCCTCATGTCTATCTTCCTTTTGGCTATGATACCATTTGGAACGACTCAAGCCTAAGCCCACCGCTAACAAATATTATTCTTTTTTGGATTTTCTTTTCAGGTTTCTTCTCAAGACTTTAAAACGCGTCGGCTAGGAAAAAATTTCCACATATAAATGATGTTTCGTTCTCCTCTCCAACCAAAACGGAATATCTTTAAACCCATACAAAGTGCCATGCATGTCTCCAAACACTAAAAAAAAATAAAAGAATACATATATATATATATATAATTTGATTTTGTCAAACATTGTTTGTTGCCATTTGTTGGGTAAGGGGAATGTTTGTTCTTGCATTTGTGAGACATTTAAATGTTTCTTAGTTCATTTTGCCGACAATGATCCCTCTCAACACGTTCTTGTTTTTATTTTGTATTACATAAAAAAAAATGTTTTTTTTTTTTTTTAATTTGATTTTGTCAAGAACACTCGCTATATAAGGAGTTTGGAACATGTTCGTTAAACATAAAACATATTTGTTCTCTCTTTCCCCATTAGATATCTAGTGGGACAAAGAGATGGAGATTTCAAAACCTCCGAGGCATTGGCTTCCAATGTTTTCGGCTATCGCATTATGTTTTCTTGCTACGACTGTAGTTGCTGGTAAGAATCAGTATGTTTATGCCTCACCGCCGCCATCACCATCTCCGCCGCCACCATACTATTATAAGTCACCACCTCCACCGTTGTATTCTCCTCCACCTCCATATTACTATAAGTCTCCACCCCCGCCATCTCCATCACCACCTCCTCCGTATGTTTATAAATCTCCCCCACCACCTTCACCTTCACCTCCACCAACTTATATTTATAAGTCGCCGCATCCTCCACGTGATACACCACAACCACCAGATTATGATAAATCTCCACCACGACCTTACGTCTATAAATCTCCTCCACCATCTCCATTACGTCCTCCATATTTCTACAAATCTCCCCCGCCTCCAACTTCTTCACCTCCTCCACCATCGTCTCCCTCTCCACCTCTATCATATATTTACAAATCTCCCCCACCACCATCACCATTCCGACCACCTCCATACGTCTATAAATCTCCCCCTCCGCCGTCTCCATCACCGCCACCTCCATACGTCTATAAATCTCCTCCACCACCTCCATACATCTACAAATCTCCCCCTCCGCCATCTCTATCACCACCACCTCCATACGTCTATAAATCTCCTCCACCACCATCACCATCCCCACCACCTCCATACGTCTACAAATCTCCCCCTCCGCCGTCTCCATCACCGCCACCTCCATACGTTTATAAATCTCCTCCACCACCATCACCATCCCCACCACCTCCATACGTCTACAAATCTTCCCCTCCGCCGTCTCCATCACCGCCACCTCCATACGTTTATAAATCTCCTCCACCACCATCACCATCCCCACCACCTCCATACGTCTACAAATCTCCCCCTCCGCCGTCTCCATCACCGCCACCTCCATACGTCTATAAATCTCCTCCACCACCATCACCATCCCCACCACCTCCATACGTCTACAAATCTCCCCCTCCGCCGTCTCCATCACCGCCACCTCCATACGTCTATAAATCTCCTCCACCACCATCACCATCCCCACCACCTCCATACGTCTACAAATCTCCCCCTCCGCCGTCTCCATCACCGCCACCTCCATACGTCTATAAATCTCCTCCACCACCATCACCATCCCCACCACCTCCATACGTCTACAAATCTCCCCCTCCGCCGTCTCCATCACCGCCACCTCCATACGTCTATAAATCTCCTCCACCACCATCACCATCCCCACCACCTCCATACGTCTACAAATCTCCCCCTCCGCCGTCTCCATCACCGCCACCTCCATACGTCTATAAATCTCCTCCACCACCATCACCATCCCCACCACCTCCATACGTCTACAAATCTCCCCCTCCGCCGTCTCCATCACCGCCACCTCCATACGTCTATAAATCTCCTCCACCACCATCACCATCCCCACCACCTCCATACGTCTACAAATCTCCCCCTCCGCCGTCTCCATCACCGCCACCTCCATACGTTTATAAATCTCCTCCACCACCATCACCATCCCCACCACCTCCATACGTCTACAAATCTCCCCCTCCGCCGTCTCCATCACCGCCACCTCCATACGTCTATAAATCTCCTCCACCACCATCACCATCCCCACCACCTCCATACGTCTACAAATCTCCCCCTCCACCGTCTCCATCACCTCCACCTCCATACGTCTATAAATCCCCGCCTCCACCAACTCCATCACCTCCACCTCCATACGTCTACAAGTCTCCCCCACCACCATCACCATCCCCACCACCTCCATACGTCTACAAATCTCCCCCTCCGCCGTCTCCATCACCGCCACCTCCATACGTCTATAAATCTCCTCCACCACCATCACCATCCCCACCACCTCCATACGTCTACAAATCTCCCCCTCCACCGTCTCCATCACCTCCACCTCCATACGTCTATAAATCCCCGCCTCCACCAACTCCATCACCTCCACCTCCATACGTCTACAAGTCTCCCCCACCACCATCACCATCTCCACCACCTCCATACATCTACAAATCTCCCCCTCCGCCGTCTCCATCACCGCCACCTCCATATGTCTATAAATCTCCCCCTCCGCCGTCTCCATCACCACCACCTCCATACGTCTATAAATCTCCTCCACCACCATCACCATCCCCACCACCTCCATACGTCTATAAATCTCCCCCTCCACCGTCTCTATCACCGCCGCCTCCATATGTCTACAAATCTCCCCCACCACCATCTCCTTCACCTCCTCCACCATACTATTATAAGTCTCCCCCACCACCATCTCGCTCTCCACCATCGCCATATGCTTAAGAATCTCCTTCACCACAGTCACCATCCCCACAAACTCCACATTTCTATGAATCTCCTCCACCATCTCCGTACTACATTAACTCGCCACCTCCAACATCTTCACCACCGCCTCCTCTGTTTCCTTACAAATTTCCACCCTACATTTACCATCTCCTTACATTTATAAATAAATTATATTCTTAATATTTGTTTAGTTTGAAGTTGTATTTGGTGAATTGAGTTAACTATGTTTTATAAGCTTTTATATTCTACAGTGTTATCAAATGTATTATCATCTTTCTTTAAATTTAAATTCCATGTTCGAAGATTGAGATTGTTTTTACTCTCAGTGACTCATACATATATTACAATGCTTTCGAGAAGCAATTTTATTTTAAGTCATGTTGAACAAAATAAGTCAAATAGTTTACTAGCTTCTAATTAATTGAAAATGCATATTCTCATTAATTCAAAACACATATATAAATGACCTCGCTATTCGGATAGATGCGAAAATATGCAACATTGAGTGTGACCTATCATTTTAAAGTTGTACTCTCTTATGTGGCAATGCTAAACAGGTCATTGAATGTGTATTTACTATTCTAACACAACTCATACATGCGAATATGAACTTACTAGTCGGTTCGCACACCTTCTAAGTCCCTTTCATGTTTGGGCTAGCTTTCTCTGGAATTATTCTCAGACTCCTAGTAGGAATAGTGATTGTCATAGCATCATGATAAACATAATGATCATTTTTCTTTTTGTAATGTACGCGTTCGTACCCATCGTAAAGGGCCAAATTCCCCGATGCATGTTAACATACAATGATGCATGAAATCCCAACATTTTTCACATTCATTAAATCAGATAAAACAACCCCTCATTTTCCTTCATATCATATCAATTTATATCATAGCCTTTAAAACATATATCGGGGTTGTAGATCATGCCAAAATATATTTACTGTGTATCATTCATGTCATATATCGTATTATGTCATATCATGCACATAACATATCCTTCAACATATCATATCATGCACATATCATATCATAAAACATATCATATCGTCAAAATATCATCACATGTATCATATCATCAACATATCATTTCATAATATCTCACACATAACAAATATATGACATGTGTAGAACCACGGGGCACATGTCATTATACAGAACACAATTTCTAATCACGCCAATAGCAAGACCACTTATTTGATTAGCTTAATGTGGTGTCACCAATTTATCCGGAAGAAAAGTTTGATTATGTTTTTTGAAATCCAAGTCAATCTATAATTAGACTTCATGCAGACATTAGACTCTCTATAATTAGAGTCGAAATGTTTATATATGTTTGTTATAATATTATTTTTTTAATAATTTTAATATCTTTCATTTTCTTTCCGTTTGTATTTCTATTTTTTTTTTAATTCTATTCAAAAATATTTTTAGCCGCTTTAATTGATTTTTTAAAAATGGCTTTTGATCACGACATACTTTGTATTGTTTTTTATATTTAATTTCTAAAAAAAAAAAAAAAAAAAAAAAAAAAAAAATCTTTGCAACCATATAAATTTCGAACTTTATATTTATTTGGTAATAAAATTTTTGAAATTATAATTTAGTCACTAAATCTTGATATATCTTTGTTATAATTCATAGATTGTGATATTCAGATAAATGAGGAATACATGAATGATGTTATTGGGAGCATTTAAGGTCAGTATGACCCATGTGTGCTCAATTTAGACACTAAGTTCCCTTTGTGCAGAGAAAAAAAAAAAAAAAACCTTCATTTACAACATTTATTCACAATTTCAAAGATTAATCGTAGAGACTCCCCGGTGATTGTTCAAACTAGAGGTGTTTGTAATTTGAGTTGGGTTGGGTCGGGTTGGCATATTTTTAAGACCCAACCAAATTATTCCGTTTGTAAACTTTTCAACCCAAGCACACTTTATTAAATAATAACCTAATCCAACCCAACCCATTGATACATTGTTTTGGTTGAGTTGGTTCAGGTTCTTCAAATTACATATTCAAATTTTTATTTTAATAAAAGGTGGAAGGTTAGTTCGTAAAACATATATTTACTCATTTTCATACATTTAATTCAAATTTACAAATAAATTTCAATTTATATTTTGAAAAATTACCTTCTTTATAGCCAAAAAAAAATTATTTTAAAAAGTTATTAGAGAACAAATAATTATAAAATTAAATAAATATAAAATAAATATATGTATATATAACTCTGTCGTACATTTTAAAAAAGAGAACTCAGGAACCTCAAGAGAACTGATTGGTCATTGTGAATGTTTGATTAATCCACCACACCCAAATGGTGGTGAGAGTTCTCTTATTTATAATCATTTACAGAATACAGAAATAAGGTAAATTACAAATAATAAGAAAATAGCGATAAAAGGAAAGAATAATAAATGAATACAATATATTTGCATTTAGTAAAAAGGCAAATATGGTAACCCGTAATGTAAGGCAAATATCTAGATATTTGCCTTATAATGAACGGTCAACTATTCTTAACACCCTCCCGCGCTGAGCGTCGAATTTGAACGAACATGAAGCTTGGATCTGAAAAATTCAAAGAGAAGTCGAGAAATACTCTTTGTGAAGATGTCACCCTTCCATTTCCAATTGCTTCAAGGTTTGGGCAAACAAGTGCTTATGGCTTAAAATTGAAGCACTTACCAAATTTTGCAACCAAGAATCCTTATTTTTTTCCACTTTTTTAGGTTTCCCAATTTAGAAAGAGAACATGTTCTATCTGTTCTACACTAACGACATGAAAGTGAGAGTTCAAAAGAAATGGACAAATCATTGTTTTTTTGTCTAAAAATAAATAATGTGTTTTTGGTTGTTCCCAATTTTAAGAATTTTTTTCCAACACATATTATCCAAATGCCCATGTACTTTTTTGTTCAATTACAAATGGTAATAACTTTATTGTTGGAATGATGGAATGTTGGAAGAAAGTAATTTTGAAATGATTGATATCATGGGTTCGAAAAATTCGTACCGTTTGAGTTGGGTATAAATGAATTTTTTTATAAATTAGGGTTGGTTCGTGGATTTTTCTAAAACTGTAACGACCCTGAATTTTCTATTTAATTTAAGGCCGCTACTAGTAAAATTTTATAATACATAACTTTCATCTTAAAACATTGTCATGGACTTACGTGTTCGAAAACATTTTTAAAACAGCACCACAAAGAACTAAATAAAATAAATGAATGATTAAATTAAAAACATTTTATTCTAGCCTAAGTCTAAGAAAAATAAATATGACTACTTTATGCATGTGATATGGTCTCAAGTTGTGATGTCGTCTTCAACTGTACAAGAGTGTCTTGTCTTAACATGAAATAGAAGTAGCACGTGACTTGAGTATTTAAAGAAATACTTAATAAGCAACCTTATTATTGGGGTTAAGTGCAAACACATACAATTTCATGAATGAGAGCTATCATAATAGTCTATTTTCCTACGGCGGCTATCCTAAGGGGTAATTGAGATGTGTACATAATTTTCCTACACATGGTTCACACGTACAAGTATGGACCCATTAGACGATTCACACACCTCTAGGAGCTGTTGATGTCGGACATCCATTAAGAATATCGACCGTCACAACATTAGGGTAAGCATAATGATCGTTTTCCTGCTTGACCGTCGCAGCATTATGATAAAAATAATGATTGTTTTCCTGTTTGGTCGTCGTAGCATTATGATCACCATAATGATCGTTTTCCAGACTTGTAACGTACGCGTTCATACAATCGTGAAGGATAAGGGTGTCCCCTTCCTAGATCATTTTTCTAATCTTTTTTATGTCGTTAAATACTTTCTTAATTCCCTTATTTCATTCTTCTCTTTTTAATACTTCCCCCATTGAAGATAGAATCTCTAATTTCTTTGTATTTTCAAACATAAATATAAGAAACTTTAATCATAAACGACCAATTTAATAAATTTCAACAATGAGGAAATGAAAGGCAAAAAGAGTTTGAACAACTTGACCGTTTTTGTTGGCCAAATGCAACCCAACATCCTTAAAAATAACAACGCTTACACACACAAAGTCAACGACTTTGACCAAAAATCTTCGGACACTAATAGAGATAGTGTCTCGTGAATTATTATCAATTTGAATATAGTTCAATGAATAAGAACACTAATTACTATGTTAAAATTCAATAATCATGTTTTTTTTGACAATTAAATGACGTATGAAGTATGCATAATGTGCTCGGGCTAATAATCAATCTCTCTAATTCATCGAATAAGCTACTAGAATGAACCTACTTCGTCCAAAAAAAAAAAAAAAAAAAATCAAGCAATAAGTGTGACACCCGAGCTAACTTGAGAGATCGATTATTATAACAAGGTGCACATTTCTTTTCGGTAACTCAATTATAAAAACTTCTTAGCTAAGTAGATAACGTGACCATGTTGTAAAACAATGTTTGAGCTCTCATGTCTCAAATCGAGATTTTAAATAATAATCTAAATCCTAAGCATAGGCCGTTACAATAAGTATTTTTATCAGTCGTCGACGTTGTTAACCGAAGAACTAAAAAACCTAATTACAAATTAGAGACATAATAAAATGTTTTAGAATCACTATAAAATGAAAACGCTCGTGTGTGTAGGGCGCTCACATTTGACTTAGGCTAATTACAAATCAATTTCAATCATTGATTTCGGTGTGGTTTGTCTCCCTCTAAATATTATACTCAACTCAACAACTCTTTTTGAATTCAAAGATTTCCCCTTTTTCTCATATAGATATAGGGGGAAAAGAGGGTTGAATCTTTGCTTTCAAGAAAGTAGGACGGTGCAATATGAATAAAGGAAGTTTGCTCGGTCATCCGTTTAGTTGCAGAGGTGCATGCTCGAGGGTTAAGAGACATGGCAGGTAGCAACTATATATTATTTGTTTTGGCCTGTTACATATCATCGTTAGCTTCACGGTTCTAAATCATGTCTATAAAAAAAAGATTTCTCGTTGGCACACCACCTGGTGTCTAAGCCTGATACCATTTGTATTGACTCAAGCCCACCACTAGTGAATATTGTCCTCTTTAGCCTGTTACGTATCACCATCAGCCTCACAATTTTAAAATGTGACTACTCAAAACAAGTTTGCACACCCTTATAAGTAATGTTTTGTTCCCCTCTCCAACCAATATGAGATCTCACACGGCATGAATAAAGTAATATCATCGTTTTCATATTTGTTGTTTTGCTTGTTAGTGCCTTGCTAATAACATAGAACGAGATAAACCAAAACCAACTCTTAAAAAGTTGTTTCATTCATTGTTTCACAACGGATGGAAATTGTCACGCAGGAAGTTGAGTCAAGCCTCTCACGTCATAACGTCTCATTAAGGTGATATGTAAATGGGTAACCGTGACCATACTTATGATGATTATACATGTCATTCACGTTTCTGCATCAAGTCTTATCGTACACACTATCGTCCCTTTCATATTCAACTTATGTCATCAATTAGCATTCATCATCTACCATTCACATAATAAAGTTAAACATATCCAACCCAATCATAAAGTCGTGCATTAGTAGGGTTACTTTATCAAATTCACGTCTAAAGATCTTTACCCAATCTAAACGAATCTCGTCTAACCAAATAAGAACTTTGGGTCGTCAACACATAAAGAACATATACTTAATGGGTCGTCAACAATTACCCTTAAATGGCTACGAGGGTTACCTAAGCGATTAACAAAAATCATTCTTGAAGCTAAATCTTCCCGAGTTTAAAAACGATCAGCCCAACCCACGAACATGGGAGCTTTATCGTTTACAATACTTTTCGTTTTAAATTAGTTTAGAAATCGAGATTATAATAAAATCTCAATTAAATAAAAGCATGAAGAAACGACAGTTGTTAGTGGTTGGGCATTGGAGGATTGGTTTTTGGGGTTCACAATAAGGTTTAAACATTTAAATGAAACGTATCACAAAATGATTGGTCGTTTTTAATTTATTGCGTAAAAGAGATTACATTATCTAATATTTTAATATGGTATTGCTTCATTATATGTACTTAAATTAATTAGTTTATTCTTTTTTTTATTTTAATATTAATTAAGTCCTCATTTGTGTCCCCTCTTTCCATTAAATTAGGGTTTACTCCTAATAATGAATTACGCCAGCTGGCATCCTCACTTTTCCCAAAGTCGTATCTAAATTAAACTTTGTTTTATGTTACGGAATCAAATAATTTTGGATTTAGAGGGTCGAGTTTTTTAGTTTAACTCGTAGCGCTTAATCTATCTTGAACTGGGCGAAAAATTACAGTTTAGTTTGTATTTGTAGTATTGAGTAAAGATGTTCATGTAACATGTAACGTCTAATCCATCTCAAACTGGTCGAGAAATTTATGCTTATTTGTATCTGTATTACAGAGTAAAGATGTCCATTTAACTCGTAGCACCTAATCCACCTCGATTCGGATGTGAAATTATATTTTTCGTCTCCGTCCGTCTCCAATTTTATCTAAATCCTTGCTCATCTTAATGAATTTGGGTTGTTACAAATGGTAGCAGAGCCAGACACCGAACAATGTGTCAGCCTTCTCGCTGTTCCCCAAAAGAAGTAGACATGAGGTGGTGTGCCAGTAAGGACTCTGAGTCCCAAAGGAGGTGGATTGTAATGTCCCACATTAGTTGAGGCGGTGGCCAGTAATGACGCTGGGTCCCAAATGGGGTGAATTGTGATGTCCCATATTGGTTGAGGAGAGAACCAATCACCATTTATAAGGTGTGGAAACACATTGGTTAGGGCCAAATGCGTTTTTAAAGCGGAAGCCTAACTAGTTACATTTAAATAGCGTATATTTAAATTTTTAAAAATATATTTAATTTATGAAATAATGAGAAAGAAAAATAATTTTCTAAAAGCTCTCAAGTGCATTTGGTAACCTATTTATTATTCTATTGACCTTGTGTTTTTTAATTTAAAAAAATAATTATTTTTTTATTTTTAAATCTATATTGCGTAAATCAAGAAAGGAGAAAAAAACATAAATGTCCTTTTCAATATTAATTTTTTTTTTAATAAAAACTTCGATGAAGAGACTAAATAATTTATTATTTAAAAAATAGAATAGTTATTTTAATATATAGCAAATTATTATTTTTATATTTTGTCTTTGTTTCAATAAAAATTTAATATATTAATAAATTTTCATTTTTATTTAGTGTCCTTTGAAGTATTTCTTACACTTTTGTTAACTATTGTTTTGACTAAAATAATTTAAATTTTGAATTCAAAACTCTATAATCTAAATATTTATTGTATTTTAAAGAGACTATTTTCATAGACTAACGTGCGTTTCACTTCCATGTTTCTTAGAGCAACTTCAAGGATGTGAAAATCTCTCTCTAGTAAACGCATTTTAAAATTTTTTAGAGAACGTTCAAAGAAGACAAGATTTGCTGACAGTGAGCTTGAGCTACTAAGTCAAATACACTTAACGTCGAAAAATAAAATTTATTGGTATAGATAATAACTATCAATTCTTTCAAATTTTTCTTTACCACATTGTGACAGTAAAGAAAAGGTGTGTGAATGAATGGAGACATCTAAATGAAAGTAATCCTAAGGATAGAATGACTAAAAAAAAGCTTAAAGTAAATAAAAGTTATTACTTGTACCAACTGCACCCTTCTTTTTAGTGACAAGAATGAGTAATGTGACCATGTTGCACGGGTGCACGATTTCTGAGACCATTAGGTGCCAAATTCGGATTTTAAATCCTAGACATGAGTTGTTACATACACTTTCATAGTCTCAGGACCTCTCTTGTAACGCCTCAGGACCACCACTAGTAAATATTGTTTTCTTTCGACTTTCCCTTCCCCTCAAGGTTTTTAAAACGTGTCTGCTAGAAAAATGGGATATCACAATTCACCCCCCTTCAAGGCCCACATCCTCACTGACACTCGTTCCTTTCTCTAATCGATGTGGGACCCCCACCAAATCCACCCCTTTGGAACCAGCATCCTTACTAGCACATCGTCTCGTGTCTACCCCTTTTAAGAAATAGTGTTCTCGTTGACACATCGCTCGATTTCTGACTCTGATACCATTTGTAATGCCCCATGACATAGATTAAAGTCACATGCCTTGTTCAAGTGTGGAAGAAATGTCTTCCCATATATGTCCAAAAACCCATTGAAATTTGGCCAAGCTTTAGACATGATACCCATTTCTTTAATATATATGCGAATCAAAATCCTATTTATACATGATATCAACAAATCTATCTTGAGGCAATTCAATTCAATTACTTTATTATTCTTACCTCACAATAAATTGCCTCACCTAACCATACACTACTCTACCTACGCTTAACACTCAACCTTATTAGTTAGTTTCATCGAGCTGGATTTAGAAGATTGTACGAGACTCACATGCATCATTCAACGCTTATAAATTTATAGACCAGTGCAATTTTATTATTCATCGTTTATGCTTCATCGTTCTTGAACAATTATTATATACACATTTGAAATTATAATTCGATAAGAACTTTCGGTACAATTATTATGAAGAGGATATTCAACAACGAACAATCAAATCTTTTACTGTTTAGAAATCTTTTTAAATCGATAAAAAGTATGTGTTCTTCATTTGATTATATCGAATCTTTTCATTTGTCACTGGCCCACTTGATACGAGTGTTGTGAGGTCATCTCGATAGGTACCATACCAGTATTAGTTGAACGACTTTGAGTATTTTAATAGACTAAGTGCATGGGTTTGGGCATGACAAAAAATGTTGAAATATGAAGAAGCAAATGATGATGAATTGAATTCTTTATTAAAAAAATAAATGAAAAAAAAAGTCACTTTTAAAATCTCTGGTTAAAAGGCAAGTGTTTGTGGGTTAATGGTCCCTAATTCGTGCATCATTATTTTATTTAGTATGAGTGTCGGGCTCTGATATCATTTGTAACAGCTCAAACTCATCGTTAATGATCGGTTTTTCTTCAAGGGTTTAAATGCGTCCGTTTTAGAGAGAGGCTTCTCACACCCATATAAAAGATTCTTCGTTCTCTTCTCTAACGAGATCTCACTAAAACCTTTGCTTATGTAATTTGTTTCGACCTAAATCATCAAACTCTTGCAACGTGTATTCTCCACCATTGTTAGACTGTCCAAGCATCAAAAGAGGGAACTGGGGATTGGTCCCTGGTGATACAGTGAATATCGAACCATCAACAACTCAGAAAGCATCAATCCCAAAAATCATCGATTTTGACTTTTTGACCGAGCGAAAGATATGAAAAATTATGGTAATTTTTAAGGAATAATTTCTATTTTTACACTAAAATAAAATAAATATGAAAAATTATGTGACAATCGAGTAAAAAAAGGTATATGAATAAATAAACGGAGACCTTTTGACAGCTCAATCATAGAACTCCAATTAAAGTTAATACCTGTACCAACAAAGTACATATTCCTTTCTGATGACTCAATCATAGAACTTCAATCTTAAGCGTGGTTTACTCGGAGCAATTCTATATTAGGTAACATACTATGATTTTTACTAGGATGCAGTGAGTGAAGACAAAACATGTCGGAATGACTCGTGTTTGTCTGTAAAGATATTTGTTTCTTCATTCTTAACAAAAGAAGAGTATACCATGTCAGAACCATCAAGGGTGTCGGTACGTGTACTCATATTTTTTATATACTAAATTATTGACTCTTCAAGATTCCTTCGTGAAAAAAATATATTGAAATATATATTTAAATTTGTAATGAAAGTTCATTTATTCTCCACTAAGGAAAAAAAAAAAAAAAAAAAAAAAAATCTAAAAATTAGTTAATTTGAAGTCACTCAATAATAAATTAATAATAAATATTTGCATAGTACTTTCACATGCCTATCAATACTTTTTTCCCTTTCTTCCAAGAACTTTGGATGTGTATCCTTTAAAAATGTTTGAGTGCCTCATGTGCTCTCTAAAGGTTAATAGTTTTTACTAGTAAAAAAAAAAAAAAAAAATCAAGCGTAAAAAATAGTTTTCGTTAGGTTCAAAAACTCTGGTAAAAGCTGTCGTTGGATGTCACGGTCATACTTGTTTAGGTCGTATTACCTATGGTCTCGTGTTCATTCCGAACTTTAAAATCATGTCTACACTTGTCAAGACTAAAATGCCTCAAAATGTAAGAATGTGACTCGTTGTTGCTTATTTGCTTACTAATCTATAACTATGATGTCCCGAGAACAAACCACCATTTATAAGGGTGTGGAAACCTTACACTAGTAGACGCGTTTTAAAGCTTTGAGGGGAAGTCCGAAGAGAACAATATCTGCTAGCGGTAGATCTGGGTTATTACAATAACATTGTTTTCTTGAATCGATCTCCAAACGAAGTTTCTCTCAAAAACAGGGTTGGAGGCTTAAGCATTAGGTTGTTCGTTCGTGTCAACGACAACCTAAATTCTAGTTGGCTGACTTACTTAAACGTGAGGCAACACAAATCGACATAAAATCGAAAACCGAGACTCAAAAGTTGTACAAAAAGGGATTCAAAAAAAAGTTGAAAGATCATAGCCAAAAGCCTCTCTCCTTCTCTCCACTATCTTTTTTTTTTTTTTTCTAACTTTTTTTTTTTTAGAAATATATATTAAAGGTATGATCCAAAATAATATTTTTTAATTCCATGATATTAAAATACTATATAATGAGTGAACATCTATTTATTTATTAATGATTATAAAATTAATCACATATTAACCTATTATTTTATGATACTTATCTACTTAAAGTCAATAATTAATTAATTAATCGTATTTTCAA
Source organism: Cucurbita maxima (assembly GCF_002738345.1). Lineage (NCBI taxonomy): Eukaryota > Viridiplantae > Streptophyta > Magnoliopsida > Cucurbitales > Cucurbitaceae > Cucurbita > Cucurbita maxima. The sequence continues at coordinate 1,605,932 of NW_019272026.1, read as the reverse complement.
TATAATAATTTAATAATTTTTGCAAATATATTATTTATTTGGTTTAGTATATTGAGATCTATGCATAATACTCCATAATTAATTATTTGAATATTTTTAATATTAATTATAATATGAAAAAAAAAATCAAAATTATTGGTATAATTTTGAACGATAGAGAAAGATCATGTTCAAGTAATAACTTAACAGATTTATAGTATACAGATAAGATTGTAACCGTTACAAATGATTTGATCTAAATCGTTTATGTCGAAACATGTGAGTGTAGATAAACCTACCATTTTTAGGGCTTACCAAATATGAAGTTCGAAACATAATTTCATGAGGGGAGTAGTTAACCAGTTCCACTAGCAAGTAGATGAGTAGATATTCAAATATAAACGGGATATTGGGTTCTCTAGAGAATGGTTTGACTTTATATTCCAGTTAATAGTAACTCGGAATTTTCTTTGAGGTTCCCTCGAGCCTTGGACATGTATTGGAGTCATAATGAGGAACACTTTATGGAGGACATTCAACGGTCAGAGAAATTGGAGCAAGAAGATTAAATCCGATCGAACTAAGAGTTACAACATGTAACAGCTCAAGTTCACCGCTAGCCGAAAAAAAAAAATTTAATACTCTGATTTTATAAAAGTTGACCACCATGAAAGGTTTTAAAACTATGAAACAATTATTTATTTTTTGAAAACAACTAAAATCATTATTTAAAAATTAATTATTGATATTATACAATATTTATTAAAAAATATAAAAATTTTAATTCAAATTTAATTTTAGTCTATTTTTACCATAATTTTAAATTTTTATATTTTAGCCTAAACAATTTAAAGGTAAGGTATATATTTTAGTTCTTTTATTCTATCAATTCATTAATATTTGTAAAAATACAACCAAAAGAAATAAACCAAGGTAAAAAAAAATAGTAAAAATTATAAACAAATATTATGGGATTTGGAAAATATATTTTTTATATTTAAATATAGAGACTAAAATAAATATTTAAAATTTTTAATGCTAAATAAATATATAAAAAAACCTAAAAATTCAATCCAAAATGAAATTTAAATTATTTTATTATTTTATTATGTTAATTATAAAAAGCAAAAATTAAGTTAACTTTAATTTGTTAAATAAATATATTTAATATGACCTTTATATCCAAAGCCAGCTTTGCTTAGAATTGATCATGTGGTCCACTCAAAGAACCCCACGTGGCCCATTCTTACGTACCAGCTGACGTGGAATCAATCCAGTCATTTCTTTTCCCGCATCCCGTAAATGCCCCTAAAAGGAAAGGGTATTTTGGTAATTCAAGTGCTCCACAAACATACACAATCTGAGGGCCTAGATTCTTGGACTCTCTGTTCACTTCCGATTGGTTTAAATTTAGTGAACAGAACAGAACGAAAAAACGCCATTTCATTTCATTTCATTTCTCTTTTTTTTTTTTTTTATTTAAAAAAAAACTCTCTGTAATCCCGCCGCCGTACCGGGTAACTGTTGAGTGTTTTTCCGGCAGCCGCTGTAGCTGTGGAGAAGCGAAGAGAAGAAGAAGCGGAGTGGAGTGGAGCTTTTTTTTTTTATTTCTAGACCGACAAATGATGAGATTTTGGTATGTTGCGTTTGTTGTTCTTGCCTTTTCACTTCCTTTCTGAATTGTGATTTTTTTTTGTTTTTTCTTCCTTGTTCGTTGTTGATTTGATGTTTATCTTTTTTTTGATTCGTGTTGTACTGTGGAACAAGTTAGTGTTGTGGCTGATTTGATAGTTGATGTTTTGCTTACTGTTAATGAATGGAGCGAGTGAGTTCTTTTGGTTGGAGATGAAATGATTTGCTTGTGAATGAGGTTCGTAGAATTTTTCTGCTGTGTTCTGCTACCTGCTAGTTTTTTCTTTATCGTCTTGTGTTCTTGATTGGATTTGAGTTTAATCTAGGTCTGTTTGTTTGTTGTTTCCGAATCAGGCGGTTCAATTGAAGTTGTGTTTCTGTACGCGTTGTTAGTGAAGAAATTCGATGGTTTATGGAGTTATTTTGTATTTGAAGAAACAGATTTCTTAGTGAATTTGATTGCATTGGTGCTTCTTTGGCGTTTTGTTTTGGTTGGCGATTACTACGAATTTGGCGTAATTGAAGAAGAAGAAGAAGAAGTTGTTTTCGAAAGGTTCGTATTGTTTTAGTTGAAGCAGAACTGGAGAAAGGAGGAGGATCGATGGAGGCGGATTTTCAGCAGCATCACCATATTCTTCATGAACAGTATCAGCAACAACCGCAGATGAATCCTGGCTTAACACGGTACCGTTCTGCGCCGAGTTCGTATTTCAGAAGACTGACGGATAGGGAATTCTGCGATCAGTTCTTTAATCGCCCATCCAGTCCCGAAACCGAAAGGATTTTTGCACGGTTTATGACAAGCGGGAGTGCTGGAGGCGGAGGCGGCAGCCCAGAAGTTTCGTCTCAGAACCTGGGCGAGTCTCCGAAGAACGCTCAGGCTGGAGAAGTGTTTATAACCACTGAGGCAAATCAACAAACACCCTATATGCGTAACGAAACAAAAGCTATCCATCAACAGCCAAGCAATGTCAACGGCAATTACCCACCTGCTTCGTCAGCACCGAGTTTCTATCAGAGTTCAATGAAACCCCCACTTCCAAATCAGGGTATGATTTCAGGAACAGAAGGATCTGGTTCAATGGGGATTGATCTAAAGCCACGGATTAGAACAGATGGTGGAAGAACTTCGAATCTCATTCGGCAAAGTAGCTCGCCTGCTGGACTATTCGACCACATAAAGATCAATGATGGTGGTATGTAATCTTTCACCCAAGTAAATTTGAAGTTTGCTTCTAAATTCTCATAGAATCTGATTATGTTCGTTAAGAGAAACACGATCTATATTGTTTTTCTATGATTTGTTTATAATACTAGAGTTTAGCTTCCAATATCCCCACACGGTGCTGAAAATTCTTAGAAACTGGCAGGCTATGCAGCATTGAGAGGCATGGGAAAATTTGGAACTGGTAATAGTGTTAATGAAGAAGCTTCTTTGCCATCTCCAAGCAGGTTGAAAAGGAGCTTACCACCACACTCATCAGGGTTGATGAGTCCCATGGCTGGAATTGAGAAAAAATGTATCAGAGAAAAAACCAATCAAGACACTAAAGGCTTTGCCGAAAGCAAAACCAACGATTATGGTAGTTCAAACTTCCCGGTTGGTTCTTGGGAAGAATCTGCTGTCATGTCTGATAACGATGAGGATGTGAAGTCATACTCAAATTTCAACATTCCAGACACTCAGGTATTAGCTATTTAGAGTCCATTGTGGTTGTTCTACTTGATATCTGATTCTAGTTCGTCTAATCTTTGTTGTTTTGGTGGAAAAATCAGAAGGTGGATCCAGTAAATCGCCCTCCCATGCTTGCTCATCATCTTAGTTTGCCTAATACTTCAGCAGAAATGAATGCTATTGAAAAGATCTTGCAGTTTTCAGATTCTGTCCCTTGTAAACTTCGAGCCAAGCGTGGCTGTGCTACTCATCCCAGAAGCATTGCGGAGAGAGTAAGCCAGCATATATTGAACAATTAGTCATATTATCTCTCAAACCATCTGCTAGATCTAGATGACCCTGATTTTTTCACTCAAATTTAGTTAAAATATTTCAGGCATTAAATGAAAATTTAACATCTTTTAGGAATGTTCATGTTCTTGAGCGTCTCAGAATGAGATATATCCGGAGGATTCTAAACGAAGTCTTTCCCTGTATTGATAACTTTCAGGTCAGACGAACTAAAATCAGTGAACGAATGAGGAAGCTTCAAGAGCTAGTGCCCAACATGGACAAGGTAACTTTCTTTTCACTTTACTTTTATGAAATTTGGTAAAGATTGAGTTATTAAAACACCTTTCTCTTTCTCCCCACAGCAAACCAACACATCAGACATGTTAGATCTGGCAGTTGAGTACATAAAAGGCCTTCAGAAACAGGTTCAGGTAATAATAAATTCAGGACTGAATCACAAATTGGTATGATAAAGTTTCCACCACCATTTTTTTCCTTATCTTCTGTTGATTTTTGGCCAGACGCTTTCAGATAATCGTGCGAAATGTAAGTGCTCACATAGTCAGCTTCAATAATGAAAAAGGACTTGGCGTGGAAATTCTTATGTACAGAGGGATACCAATTTGAAAATTTAGGATAGAACACGAATTTCTCTGAGGATATAACTACTTATTGTGTCCTAATTAAGAAGAAATAGTGGGCCAACGTGATTTTCTTTGAAGAAAGTTTGCAGAAGGAGGGACTGCAGAGGACAAGCAGATAGTGTGGTACAGCGATTGGAAACGGACACAAAAGGACTGCTGAAAGCTTGTCGTGCATGTGAGTTTAAAGACCTTCTGGTACTTGCCACCACTGTAAATTAAATAACAATGCATGATTAGCATACATATCTTCTATTGCATGTTGTCACTCAAGAGAGAAAAAGAGAAGGAAAAAGAAAATAAGAGATTGACTTGGCTGTAGATCTGGGTAGTGGGATTAAGAAGGGAAGTTGCCATCAATGGCTGACCCAAGGAGTGGCTTAGGAAGAAGTGGGGAATAAACTGCCTGATTTGTATTAGAAAAGTTACCCATTTGGTGCTACATTCCATTATTGTTGTTGTTGCTGCTATGTGCATTATTTATCTTAGTTTCTTTGTTTTCTCTAATTATGCTCTCACTATACTCTGTTGGTTCAGAAAGGGAATCGGAATTGTGGAATATCAGTATCAAAATGCTATCGGTTCCACATCCTCTGTTTCCCTTTCAGATGAGTGCTTTATAATAAGATTAGTGGGTTTCAGTCTAGTATTTCTTTTATAGAATATTGCCTGCATTATAAGAGCCAGAATATACTTTTTACTTTATGAAAAGGGGGATACTGTGGCCAACTTAGTGGGTGTGATCAGTGATCACAGCTGCAACTTTTTCTTTTTCGGAGGGTCCCAAACGTTTTCCCATTAGACACGTCTGGTAAATATGTCCATTTAAGATTTTGTTTGTAAAGTTAGGTGGATTGGCTGGTTTCGTGTACTAATGAGATTAACTTGAGGAGAAAGTTTGAGAAGAAGAAGAATAGATAGGAAGGAGCTAGAGTAGTTTGGCAGCTAACTCATTTATTCAAACATCAAATGTAATAGCTTCCGTATGTAATAGTTTAAGCCCACCGGTAGTCGATACTATTTTTTTGGGTATTTTTTTTCAAGCAAACACATCTACTAGGGAGAGGTTTCCATACCCTTAAAGAATGTTTCATTCACCTCTCCAATCGATATGGGATCTCACAATCCACTCTCCATTGAGTCCTAGCATCCTTACTGGCACACTGTCTGGTGTCCACCCTCTTCAGGGCTCAGCCTTCTCGCTGACACATCACTCGGTGTCTGGCTCTAATACCATTTGTAACAACTCAAGTCCACCACTAACAAATATTATCCTCTTTAGACTTTTCATTTCGAGCATCCCCTCAAGACTTCAAAACACGTCTATTAAAGAAAGGTTTCCACACCTTTATAAAAAATGCTTCAATCTCCTCCACAACCGATGTGAGATCTCATAGAGTAAGTTTTCATGATCCGACACAGAGTGAGGACTTGGATCAGATTAGAAATAACTTAAATATAGTGGTAAGCAGTCACTCATTGATCTTTCTCGTGGCCGAATCTCCCATTATTGAGCTATGGGTTCAAATCTATCCATCATATTTGTAGGGAAATAGTGTGAAAACATTTTTATTAACTTTTGAAAAGGAAATGTATGCCTTAGAGGGAGAGTTGACAATGCCATAGTGTTAAATCAGAGAGGCCTTTAGAACAGTCGAGAAAGGGTCTTTTTGGAAGCATGATGAGGTTTTATTGATTGATTACATAATTGGGGATAGAGAGAGAGAGAGTTGGTGTGAGCCATAAAGGAACGCAACGCTCCCATGGAGCCTTTGCGGTCAATTCTTCATTAAATGTATATATTTGGTATTGTTTCCCTGTTGATTATATCCCTGGATTCATGCTGGATTGGTTGCCAATGCAATTAAGTTTCTAGAGACAGATTGATTGATACCCTTGATGTGAGTTCTCAAGGCAGCTTTGTTTACGTATATATTTGGATTTGAAGGGTTTGGAATGTAGTTATGGTTATGGTTGGAAAATAGCCATTAAAAGTTTCTGTAAATGTCAGTTTATGACTGTAGAAGTAGAACATTCCTTTAGTAATTCATATTTATGACTTACCCCTTTTAGTTTTGATTGAGGGAAGCACTTCGAGTTACGTACACTTTCTTTATTAGAAGTGAATTTAATTGCTAAATCTATTTGGGTAAGTTACATTTAAAAGTGATTCTACAAAGGTTGTTGATCACTTTTGGAAAATTAACATTCAAGTTTTCCTTAAAGAATTGAGTTTGTATTATTTGGTACCAAACATTGAATATTACTTTTGGCCCTTTATGATTACATAGGAAATAGTGTCAACTAAAAGCACAAATCCTACGTTGAATTAAGATTTTAGAACTCCTAGAATTTGTATGCAAGATAAGCCTATGAGAGTGCCAATCAATTGAGTCGCTAGGTTTAAAATAAGGTGGTTGGATCTAATGGCCGGTGAATCGTTGATCAAAGAGAGTTTTTTAAGAGAGTCTTATTGATCTAGTGGTTCATTAATCACTGATCAAAGAGCATGTAACGACTCTAGTTTTCTATTAACCTAAAGTCGCTACCACATGCATAAAGTTGCTACTACATGCATGATGTAATACGTTGTGTGGAAATATTCATTTAAAACGTTTTCATAAAACAAGGCTATATGTTATCCTAAGGTCTATGAAATTATATGCGACAATCATATGCATGTGTCATAGTTTTTACTTTGTGATGTCGTCGACAACGATGCATGGGTGTTTTGTCTTTACCTAAAATATAGAAGTAACACGTGGCGTGATTATTTTAAGAAATAGTAAGTGGCCCCATTGAATTGGGGTTAGGAAATGCAAGACATGCTACATGAATGAGACCTATCATTTTAAAGTCGTATTCCTTAGGTGAATATCCTAACTGGGTCAATAGATGTGTATTTACTATTCTACACACGGTTTATATGTGTGAATATGAACGAACCCACCAATCGGTCTGCACACCTTCAAACCCTGTTCGAGTCGGGCTAGCATTCTCCAGTGTTGTTGCCAGACACTCGGAATGAATAGCGACCATCAAAGCATCATTTTAAACATAATGATCGTTTTTCTTTTTCATAATGTACGCGTCAGTACTCATCATAAGGGGGTAATACCCCGATGCATGTGACATACACTAATGCATGAGGTCCCAATCCCCATTAATTAACCCGTGTGAAGCAACCCCTTCCTATTTTCCCTCATATCGAATCATTTTACATCATAGCTTTCAAAAACATGTCTTGGGGTTGTACATCATGTCAAAACATTTTATCACATGTCATTTATGTCATGTCAAACATCATATCATATCGTGTCATATCATACATGTATCATATCATAAAACATATCATGTTACATGTATCATATCTCAAAGTGTATCATATTATAGACATAGCATATTATAAACACATCCAATCACAGACATACTACATGTGCAAAGCCCGAGCATGTATCTTTGACATAACAAAAGCTTCTAACATATGACATATTCTCAAAAGTTTCTATATCATCGTTGACTTTTCATAAACATTTCAAAATTATATTTGAAACAGAAATGACGCAGAATGATAGATGAAAATTATAAATCAAACGCTCATCATACTATAACAGCTCAAACTATATTGTCCTCTTTAGATGTCAGAATAAGCCCAAGACTTTGTAAATAAATGTTTAGTTTTCTTGTCAGAGGTAGGATCTCACAGAGACCATTTCAGGTCATCGAGTCCCAACTTTTATAAAAAGCTTATAATGAATCAAAAGTTTTGAATCATTTACGAGATCGTTTCAAAATCGAGATCTTTGAGACAACTTCAGGGGTTAAATGAGTAATTTCACATCCCAGCTATTGTTAACATTTAGCACCCGTGCGGTTTAGCAAAATGCTGAGTGGCGGGAAAACGGCTCATGAAGTCCCAAATCCCAATCGATCACAATTCACAAACCACACTCGCTAGAAGTGCAAGCCTACGAACAGCCAGAGAGAAGCCATATGAATCTGTGAACTCTAAAAGTGGAGAAAAGGTCCGATGCAGAAGAACAAGGTACTTGGCGAACTCAAATTAAAGCTCCGTTTCATCAGAGACAATACCTAAGCATCTACGAACATTAGAAAAACCCATGCTAGGTAATTTGTTGCATTTGTGGCTCTCCTTTTGTCTAAGTCCTAATGGTTAGATAAACACAACTCTCTACAATGGTATGATATTGTCTACTTTGAACATAAGCTCTCATGGCTTCATAAGACCTCATGCCAACCGAGAGAGTATTCCTTATTCTCTAAATGAGTGGAGTGGGACTTTCATCCAACAACTTTTAGAATTCATCGATCGTGGATCATGATTTCACAAAAGAACCCATCATGTTAGAAGCCAAGATGGGCTATACAACTTCTCAACTACTATTTGAAGCCAAAATGGGCGCCATCTATTAAGTTTGATGGAGAATGTTAAAGAACATCAAATATTCGAAACTCGAAGAAGCCATCACTGTCGAGTAATCAGAAAATGCCTTGAGATTTGCTTCGTATGCTCTTCCAAAGCCCAATGTATATAGATCTATTTCTTGTTTTAAACACTGAATCCTCATATGTTGTCTAGATTAAGCAGAGCATACTGTGTTATGTTTAGAGTTAGCATCTATCTCATAATAGCACCAAATATATGGACAAAGAGCCATTTAGCTATCTCTCATATATCACCTCTTAGATATATGAATGAAAATCGTTCAAATATGCACACACACAGGCAATTTAAGCATTCAATCTTTAAGAGAATGAAAAAAAGTGTTTAAAAAGAGATCAAATCATCGTATAAACCTATGTAGATCTCTATTCGAAAAATAGCATAGACTAATCCTTCTTCCATTTCAACCAGTTATGGAGGATGCATAAACATGGATATACCAATAATTAGCCAAGAGGATGGAATCTTACATTTGATCCATTTGAAGCTGAATTGCTATATCCAATTACCCATTTCACAGAAGCTTCAGCCAATTCTACAACTCCCAGCCATTATGTAGGGATGAAATTGCATGAATTTCAGCTTAGATTCAGCTTTAATTTCTTCTTAAGAATAAGAACCCTAATTCTCTTATGCTATACGGAACGCAAAGTTTAGTGCAGTAGACAACAGATCAGAAACAAACATCTGAAACACAAATTCAATTTGCTTGAATTCCGTTCCAAATTTTCAGAAATTACATGAATCCTGTCAGAGAATCACCAAATCCTACATTAAGCCCTCTCGCCTCTAATTCTCCTAGCAAGTTGAATATCCTTAGGCATAATAGTAACTCTCTTCGCATGAATAGCACAAAGATTCGTATCCTCAAACAACCCTACCAGGTACGCCTCGGCGGCTTCCTGAAGAGCCGCAACGGCGCTGCTCTGAAACCGAAGATCGGTTTTGAAATCCTGAGCGATCTCCCTCACTAGCCTCTGAAACGGAAGCTTCCTGATCAGAAGCTCCGTGCTCTTTTGGTACTTCCTGATCTCCCTCAGCGCCACCGTCCCTGGCCTGAATCTGTGCGGCTTCTTCACTCCTCCGGTCGCCGGAGCCGACTTCCTCGCCGCCTTAGTCGCCAACTGCTTCCTAGGCGCCTTTCCTCCCGTCGATTTTCTGGCTGTCTGCTTTGTTCTCGCCATCTTCTTCCAAGCAATTCGATCTGCTTGATAACTTTATTGATTAACAGAGATTTCCGATTGAATTTCTCAACGAAACTTGAGAGATTTCGGTATTGAAGAACTATGAATGATGAAAGGGGAGGAGTTTTGGTTTATTTATAGGAGGGTTTTTGAAGAGGCGGGAAAGTTTTTTGTAAGTGTTTTTGGTTTGGAGTCAATCTGGACCGTTGAATTTGACTGCTTATGGACGGCTGCTGTTTTGTGTCTCGCGGATCGCGATCTGCATGATATTTGTGAACCAACGGGATTTCAGATGTCACATCATGTTCATAATTAGTAATTTTTTTATTGGTTTAAATTATAAATTGAAGTTTTTATTTGGAACTTACCATTTAAAAGATTTTTTTTTTCTTTTAATTTGACTCATGGTGTAATAAGTTTTTAAAATTTTCAATTTATACCTTATAAGTCTTTTATTTATTTAATATTTTTTTTAAATTTACAACTATATTGTTTAAGGATTATTAGATATAAAATTTAATTTTATATTTATTAGTTCAATTAATTTTTATAAATTTTAGGGGACGAAATTTGGATCCATTAAATACAAAGTTTAAGGACCAATTAAACATTTTCAAAATTTAATCTTAAAAGTCACATTTATGGTCGATCCTTTGTTGTGACAATAGACTCATGTATTATCTGAAAAAGAAAAGAGTCGAGAATAAGTGAATAAAAAATATTAGATATTTATCTCAATTACTTAGAAATAATGTAAGCTCTTGTTACTTAGTGCTTGATCGTCTAATTATACTTATCTTGAAACCTGGTATGCAATTAGGTAATTATCTCAATGTGAGCCATCCATAATAGACCGACTCTCGACAAAGGTTGGTTGGCAATCCTCTAGTAGTATGATAACATCATAAATATGATGGGAGTAACTACGTGGCTGAACCAACTACGATACATATGTGGGTTGATCATACCTAGAATCATTGAGAGACACATACATAATCATAAATATAATATGCTACGAATAACAAATTGTATCACATATCTAGATTTTGTTTAGAAAATCGTGTCATACTGTAGTATCTATTGCATAATCGATATATAGGTCTAGGCTTAAAGAAAAGTTCAAAGCCTACAATAATTAGAGGCTTTGAATGCGAGCTACAACGATTCTGCTTGAGATGCAACAACAACTTCCTTGGATACTGATTAACCACAGAGATGGTGACAGTTCAGAGACACATGTTCGGACATATGATAGACGAACAAAGAGATGTGACTGAACAACTACGAAGAAACAAAGTCAATAGTGATCAAACGATCAATCAACGAGGGAGAGAGGCCGAGCTTTGAGTTAATCTAGCGAGGGCAATGAATTTAAACTCACTTTGTTAGTGTTTTGGGTCATTGATAGCCATCTGCATCCCAAAAATTATGAACTGTCACAAAGAGAGGCAGATCCCACAAATCAAAGTTACAAACAGACAACTAATTGAGGCCAAATCGATATCAATTGCATCAAGAACAACGGCTTTCAAAAGCGCATTGATCAATACATTATCTACACTGACATTGTGACAAATCTGTCCTAGGTATCAAAGGCACCATCTTATGTGGGTATGGAAGCTATAATATCATATGATTAGAGGCTAACAATGAAGAACAAAATGGCATTTTAATTTAATATCAGGAAGCACTTGAATTTTCATCACAATTGTTCCACCAAAAGCTAACACTAAAGCTAGTGGTTAAGGATCGACCATAGTGCCACCATTTTGGTGGGATATAAAGCATCTCCCCTTCCTCTAGAATGCAGTCCACAAACTCCAAGTCCACCACCTTTCCAAACTCTTTCTTGTCGATGTTGTCCAGATCGACCTTCAAAGTAAGACTTGTACTGTAAGCACGAATCGATCTCATCGTCGTGTAAAAGCTAAAAACATAAACGTTTGTCTTATCAGATTGGTTTACCTGGCTGGAATTGCAAAGCATAGTTTCAGTGTACGGGTAAAGTTCCTCGGACAACGAAGCATCGTAAAGCCTAATGTACTTTTTGCCTAAAACCTGTGCATGAAGAGATGGGAGCTTAGCTTAGTATCAAAAGTATTCGACTAACTGCAGTTTCTTGGTTGAAAAATGGTCTAAAAGTGTAACAATCCTACTAGTCGTCCTCTGGTTTTCTTTGGGCTTTCTCTCAAGGTTTTAAAACGCATAGGTTAGGGAGAGGTTTCCACACCCTTATAAGAAATGTTTCGTTCTCCTCTCCAACCGATGTAGGATCTCACAATTCACCCTCCTTGGGAGCCCAACATCCTCGCTGGCACATCACCCGGTGTCTGGTTTTGACACCATTTGTAATAGCGCAAGTACACGGCTAGCGGATATTGTCCTCTTTGGGTTTTCCCTTCTGAGCTTCCCCTCAAGATTTTAAAACGTGTCTGCTAGGAAGAGGTTTCCACACCATTATAAGGAATGTTTTGTTCTCCTCTCCAACCGATGTGGGATTTCACAATTCACTCCCCCTTGGAAGCCCAGAGTCTTCGCTGGCACACCACCCAGTGTCTGGCTCTGATACATTTGTAACAGCTCAAACCCACCGCTAGAACATATTGTCCTCTTTAGACTTTCCCTTATGAGCTTCTCCTCAAGGTTTTAAGACGCGCGTCTGCTAATGAGAAGTTTCCACACTCTTATAATGAATGTTTCGTTCTCCTCTCCAACCGATGTAGGATCTCACAATTCACCCCCTTGAGAGCCCAACATCCTTGCTGGCACATTGCTCGGTGTCTGGTTCTGATACCATTTGTAACAGCCCAAGCCCACCGCTAGCAGATATTGTCCTCTTTGGGCTTTCCCGTTCAGGCTTCCCCTCAAGGTAAAATGCGTCTAGTAGGGAGAGGTTTCCACACCCTTATAAGGAATGTTTTGTTCCTCTCTCCAACCGATGTGGAATCTCACAAGTTTTGTTCCTCTCTCCAACCGATGTGGAATCTCACAAAAAAAGTACACACCTGAGCTAACATGTTGTGATGAGGATCATGGTGTAAAGGCGATACTATCCCAGCTGGGCCAAACCAAGCATTAAGAGACCTTAGCTCCCCACCACCGACAGAACAATAATCAGGAACACAAATGTCCTCTCTAAGCTCATTTATCTGTCTTTGAAGAAAGGAAAGTATTGAAGAACACGCACGAACATGCATAGATACACATACAGAATGTAAAACGATAAGCAGATAATACATGCCTGGTCAAATAATGGATGGTGAGCAAGGTATGTGATATCATGAGAAGGATCATTGGACTGAATCCTGTCAAGAAATTCGGAAAATGTAATGAGCTGTTGTTTCCATTGTGGGCGTAAATAGCTCTTCCCAACCTGAAAAGCATCAAAGCTTTACAAGTCTTCAGTTCAGGGGTGGAAAATCTATGAGTTCCAATATCAAGTCAGCAGGAGACAGCAGGAGTTAAGCTACAATAGAAACAAACAATGACAAACATAGATGAACAACAAGAAAGGGAATAGGCATCTTATATATTTGCAATTCTAGTAACAAGCAACTTCAGAGTAATCCACCCTCTTTGGCGGCCCTTTGTAATGGCCCAAGCTCACCGCTAGCAGATATTGCTTTATTTGGGTTTTCCCTTCTAGGTTTCTCCTTAAAGTTTTAAAATACGTTTGGTACGGAGAAGTTTCCACACCATTATAAGGAATGCATCGTTATCCTCTCCAACCAATGTGGGATCTCACAATCCACCCCCTTAGGACTCAGCTTCCTTGCTAGCACACCTCGCTAGCACACCGTCCGGTGTCTAGCTTTGATACCATTTGTAACAGCTCAAGCCCACCGCTAGCACATATTGTTTTTTTTTTTTTGCTTTCCCCTTCGAACTTTCCCTCAAGTTTTAAAACCTGTATGGTAGGGAGAGCTTTCCACATCCTTATAAACAATGCTTCGTTCTCCTCTCCAACCAATGTGGGATCTCATGATCCACCCCTTTGGGGGCCCAGCGTCCACGCTAGCAAACCGCCCAGTGTCTGGCTTTGATACCATTTGTATCATCACAAGCCCACCGTTAGCAAATATTGTCCTCTTTGGGCTTTTCCTTCCGGGTTTAGGTTTTAAAACATGTTTGGTAGGGAGACGTTTCCACACCATTATCAGCAATACTTCGTTCTCCTCTCCAACCGACGTGGAATCTCACCATCCAAGACTATCCAACATACAGATAACGATAATAAACAAACAAACAGATAAAGAAATCACCTCAACAGGAATTGTACGATCACCAGCAACCCTATGTAAGTAATCCAAGCTCTTCCACTTCGTCCTAGCAGGCCAATGCGCCATACCATCACTAACAATAACAGGGAAACCAGGTTGGAAATATTCACGCAAGAATCCCTCCAGAGATAAACCAGACATCTTCACAACCATCTTATTAGTAAGAGACTTTACAGGCAAATTCCAAGCAACCTATGTGTCAAAGCCACCAATTGTTACTACTTGATAGAACATCTATTAAACCTTATTTGAACTAGAATCTCACCTCTTCATTACACTCATCACAACCCAACGAGCTCTCCACATGACCATCCAAAACCCTAACAATCCTGGCCTCGGCAGAGACCTTAGCAATGGCAGAATCCAAATCACTCCTCAAACGCGAACCACCCATGATCAGACCCATATCCAAAACCCTTAATGCCTCCTTAAACTCTCCACCAGAAAAATGGAGCCTCGCCATGTAGAGGCAAGCCATGGAGTAGGCATCACGCCAGATTGGGAGAACAGAGGATGAGGGGCCAGAGTGAAGCTGTTCCCAGGCCATATCGGCGGCGGTTTCGGCAGCGCATGAGTCTCCGGCAGCTGCGAGAGCCGCCATGGTGACGAAGGCGTAGCCACCTTGGTCGGAGATTGAGTGGAGCAAGGAGGGGTGTTGGGCGTCGAGAAGAGGGGTTTCGAAATGGTAGGATGAAGGGGTTTGTTTAGATTCCGATGAAGACATGGTTGATCAACAGAAAAAAGGTCACTGTTGCAGGATCGAAGAAGAAGAAGAATGGAATTGAACCGAGCTGAGCTGAGCTGAGCTGAACTGAACTCTGTCGGAGAGGGCTTTATGTAAGTGTTTGATATTTAGCGGTTGAAGAAATTGAGAAGAGAGTGGAAGATATTTTAGTCGGTGGGGTAACGCAAAACTCACTTTATTTATTTATTAAGCAACTAAATATCTGCCCAATAAAATAATACGCTTTTTTTTATTATTAATTTTTTTATTTTTCTTGAACTCATCGTTGTCAGCACTATTATTACACATTTTGAAACCATACTAAACTCGTTGAGTTCACCCCATTTTTCCAAAACAATGGTCGTGTTAATCCTCTGCGTGTTTACTCACTTTCCGTAAGCTAGATCGAAGGTCTCTATTTCATTGGCGTTTATGTCTGACGAGACAAAATCGTTTATCATCCTTTTCTCTCTGCATTTCGTGTTTTTTATTCTTACAGGTGAGATCTGAGGGTTTGCTGAAGTGTTGGACTTCAGATATGGTCGTGGGTTCGTTGGAACTGACCATGCAAGTTATTATTATTATTTTTAACTTAATCGACCTTACACTGTCTCCATCTCGAACCAAATTTTTGTAGTTCTATATATATATATAATATTATAATGCATACCGTAAATAAATGAAAATTTTAATATTTGCAAATTTTCAACTGAAAATTATCGTATTGATCTCGTGAAAATAAATAAATAAAATTTTGTAGATGAAAATTGAATATACGACGAGAATAGATATAACATAAAAACATAAATTAAAATATCCTCCCTTATTTTTCTTTTCTTATTTATTTATTTATTTAAATTAAATTTAAAGAATCTCAAAATATCAAGTAAGTGCATCAAAATATTTTGAGGTTTCCACGTGTCAATTTAAGGTGAAAATAAATGACACGTATGTAATTGTTGGGTGACTAAGAGAGGTACACGTAGGTGGAGAAGAGAGAGAAAAGACAAAGAAAAATATCATTTTTTGAGAAGTCAAAATCCAATGTCTATTTCCACAACTAAAAGTAACCAATCATAATTCACAAAATAAAATCAAAATCCCTTTCATTTGAAGACAGGAAAAAAAAAACAATAAAACAAAGTAATAACCAATCATTGATAGAGGAAAAAACGTATCGTTGTCGCCTCCTCATTCGAAAACTCATTGGGTCGGGTTGATAGAAAAATAATCCGTTAGATCAGATTGATATGTTAGACTAAATTTAATTGTTCGAGTTGTAACTTTTTTTTTATAACCGTAAGTTGATGAGATCTCACATCAGTTAGAGAGTTAGAGAAGGGAATGAAACATTTTTTTTACAATGGTGTAGAAACATCTCCTTAATAGACGTGTTTTAAAACCGTAAGCTTGATGACGATATCTAATGGGTTAAAGCGAACAATATTTGCTAATAATGACCTTGAGCTATTATAAATGATATCACAGTCAGCCAACGGGGGTGTACCAGTGAGGACGCTGACTCCCAAGAAGGGTAGATTGTGAGATCTCACATCAGTTGGAGATAGGAACTAAACATCCATTACAAGGGTGTGGAAACTTCTCATTTGTTAACCCGTTTTAAAACTGTGAGGCTAACGATAATACGTAACAAATCAAAGTTAAAGCGAATAATATTTGCTAGTGGGTGGGTTTGGGCTTGGACTTGTGCTTGAGCTTCAGCTTCAGCGGTTACAATTTATATGTATAAAAGCAAGTCACCAAATGTAGACCGATAATGACACGTAATCAATTTAGACAGCTGAGGGAGCTCCACGTCAGAAGAGACAAAAATATCTAGCAAATTATAAAATATTTTGAAATAGCCATGTGTCAAAATACATGTCTGTTGGATGATTGGGAGATGTCCACGTCAGAAAATATGATTTTTAGAAGTTAAAATTTAATGTCTATTATACATGTCTGTAATAAATTTTAATGTCTATATATGGTATTATTGAACTCTATTGAGTAGAGTAAATAAATGAAGGGTAAAAATTTCAACTGAACGAACATAAAATTGAGTTAAAACTCAATTCCATATAACCCGAGCACGTCTTGGCGGTCATTTTCTCATGACTTTTACTTTTTGTATTTCAAAAGGCCTCATATTAGTAGAGATAATGTCCTTTACTAATATACCTACGATATTTTTCTTAATTAGTCAATGTGAGGCTCCAACAATCTTCACTAGCAATCACGAGATAAGTGCATTGAGGTGAAAGAGTAAGCAACCCTCGACTCACCAAATTCGCCCTTCACCTATTTGCACCTCCAAAAACAAGTGCATCGAGGTCTCAAACTTATAGTGATAGAGCGGACACAATAATGAGTTCTTGAGATCTTGTACATCCATTCATATTTATCTTCGAACATAAGGGATGTTTCTAGGTTTTACTAGTCTAGATGTGCAATTAGTTAATCCTTATATAACAAACTATAGTACATATGTGAGTCCGTTAAACAAAACAACTTATACTAAAGATTAGTTGGTGTCCATCTAGTAGCCTCAATATAGATAATGTCATAAACATGAGGGGGAGTGACCGGTGTCTAAACCAGCTACGATATATATGCGTTTAAGGTCAGTATGACTACTTTTTAACTAATTTAAATATTTGGTGCTAAGTTTAGATCATTTTGTATAAATTAAGTGAGTCAATTTCAAGAGTAGAATTCAAATTTATGATTGTTGGACTTCTTATGTGAAATTAGATTTCAAGAAGCAGATTTAAGTTAGCACCAAGAGAGTGTAGTGACTTTGACTTTGACTTGGTTGGATGACTTGTAAGTTAACATCAAGGGAGTGTAGTGATTGGATAACTTGTATAGTGTATGAATGACGAGTGTTCTATGGCCCCTACACGTTTCATGTTTATGATTGTTTGACGTGTGTTTTGTTACGTTGATGCTATGATCTTTACGATACGGTGCAATATTATTTATTAATGAAAAATCTTCAATTTTATTATTATTTTCTAAATTTTTGAATTTACATAAAATTACAAAATAACAAAAAGGGCCTAAATGTAAATCCAGTCCTATTTTAGGCTTCGAGCCGAAAAGTTTATAAAATCTAGACATTTGTGTAAACTCGATCTCCAAATGGTCTACTCGTGTAGTTAACCCATTTGAAAACCATCACATACTCCAGGAAAGCTGAAATATCAACTAGAAAAGCAAATTATTTTTCGGGTTACTAAACATATGATCTACCAGTAACATCGAAACGAAATCGAAATTGCCCAGCTGATACAGCAACTTCATAACTCGGCCTCGTTAACTCAACTAGATTGACAGTTTGCAAAGCATAGGATATGACAGCAGAAGATTCATCTTTGTAGCACGGGTTGGGTCGGGTCGGGGTTGGAGAGCCTTTGACACTCATCATTCTCATCAGATATTAGCAGCTAAACTTGTATAAACCTTCATTCCTATGGCTCAGAATATACAGAATTAGCATACCTATGCTCCAAAATATTGGATTAAATTGACATCGACCAAGAAGTCATTGAAATGTTGCATCAAAGACAATGATTTAACCATTTCTTTCCACCAAGCTCGAATGTTATCCGAAGCACCGCTAACTGGTTTTTCCTTTTCGAGTATAATGTTATACACGAACCATGTTAGGAATCAGAGATCTCTACCATGGTATTATATTGTTCACTTTAGCATAAGCTCTCATGACCTTGCTTTGGGCTTCTAAGGTGACATGGGTTGATGCGTGACCTCATCAAATCTCATAGACAATATGACATTTTGTCTGAACACATGTGTAAGGTTAATTGTCAACCTTTTCAAAGGAAAAAATCATACAATCAACAATAGAGAGATTGTCCTAAGTTGTCATGAAAATGTATTGTCACAACTCTCATTTAGTTCATAACCCTTGATGGTTCATGTTCTCATTTATTTTGGTTATTAACTCTGTTCATAACCCTTTTGGTTCATATTAGTATTGATGTACGAGAATTAGTATTGATATGCCTATATAAAGACTCGTCTAACATTGTTTTGAGGTGTGAAGTCATTGTCATTACTTGTCTAGAGACAATTGGAAGAAACTTTATACTGTGCAAGTGTGAGAGTGTGAGAGATACACTTTTAAACACTTTGGTTATAATGATTGGCTACCACCCCTCTTCTATCCGAACCACGTAAATTTTTGTGTCGCCTTATTTAATTTTCTATTTGTGACTGTATGAGTACGATCGAACTTACTTCTGAACATTTTAGTTGTGGTACTACATTGTTCGCCCCCTTCACAAATATGGATCACAAATTCATAGCACAAACAAACACGATGGAGAAAACTACACACACACAAAAAAAGAAATCATTCACTACGTAGTTGCATCCATATACACACACACACTCTTGACCTTGAGCCACAAAGAACCAACAAAAACCCTTTCATCTGAAACTCTCTCCAAAGATCAGAGCAGCCAAACCCTTAGTTCTTTCGAGGCTCAATGGCTAACGGTAAATGAACTAATTTCCTTTCTTGTTCTTCCTCCAACCTCAAATGTTCTTTTACTCTTTAGCTCAAATCCATCATTACATGTGCTTCGACCACATGAAAAAACAGCAAACATATGCTTTGTTTTATATTTTTGTTGTTTTGTTGTTTCTTTTTCTTGTTTCATCAACGTTCTTGCTGGCACACCGTCCGGTGTCTAGCTCTGATACAATTTGTAACAGCTCAAACCCATCGTTAGTAGATATTGTCCTCTTTAAGCTTTTCCTTCCGATCTTCCCCTTAAGGGTTTTAGAACGTGTCAACTATGGAGAGGGTCTAGTCCTGCACCGACTAGTGTCTCGCACCGTCCGGTGACTGACTCTGATACCATTTGTAACAGCCCAAGTCTACCACTAGCAGATATTATCTGTATTGGCATGTTACGTTTCGTGGTCAGACTCATGGTTTTAAAATGCATCTACATGGGAGAAATTTCGAATGATTCGTTCTCCTCTCCAACCGATGTGGGATCTCATTGAGCTGAAACAAAAATTGAATCTTCAACTACGCTGCAAAATTTTAGGTCATCACCCTACTCGTTCTAGGCCCCAATTAAAAATTATGAAGGAAACATTCTACACCAAGCCTAAGTTTGAAAAATTTATCAAATATCTTTAAAAAAAAAAAAAATAAGTTGAGCTAAATTATTTACCCTTTTTTATACTATTTAATATCGAATAAATCTTCAATTACAAAACAAAACAAACATAATGCAAAACATAAAATTTCAACGATACTTCTATAGTTTTCTTCCTTAAACTTTGTGCTTTCTTCCTTTGTTTGTAGTGGTCAATAACAACAGCCAGCGTATGGACACGATCAGGCGAAGCAGCTTTCCCGAGGACTTCGTATTTGGTACAGCATCTTGATGCTTTTAAGGATGGTAAAGGGCCAAGTACATGGGATTCCTACACTCACAAACATCCAGGTATGTCTCTCTCTCTCAATGTTGTTTATCTGTTGAATTGGACACAGAATTATTTGTCTCAATGTTACTTATTTGTTAAATTTCAGAGAGAATTGTTGATCACGAGAATGGAGATGTAGCTGTTGATGAGTATCATCGCTATAAGGAAGACGTTGCCCTCACGAAGAACATAGGTTTTGGTGTTTATCGATTCTCAATCGCATGGTCAAGAATTTTGCCGTGTAAGAACTTAAAAAGGAAGAATAAAACTAACCCATATGCTTAATTTTATGAACACTAATGTTCTTAAAATATTTTTGTCAGTGGGAAAGCTTAGTGGGGGTGTGAACAAAGATGGAATAGAGTACTACAATAATCTCATCGATGAGCTGCTTGCAAATGGGGCCTTCTTCTTCTTCTATTCTTTATTTAATCTCAATCATTATCTTAACCAAGTTCTATTAATCTCAAAGTGGGTCATATAATTTCCATTTGTAGGCATCAAACCCTATGTCACACTTTTTCATTGGGATGTTCCTGAAGCTTTAGAAATTGAATATGGTGGCTTCTTGAATCGTCAAATTGTGTAAGCCAAATTTTTAGAATATAAATGTAAACAATATGGTGGCTTC
This sequence comes from Cucurbita maxima, assembly GCF_002738345.1. Classification (NCBI taxonomy): domain Eukaryota; kingdom Viridiplantae; phylum Streptophyta; class Magnoliopsida; order Cucurbitales; family Cucurbitaceae; genus Cucurbita; species Cucurbita maxima. The sequence goes on along the minus strand of NW_019272026.1, from coordinate 1,584,979 downwards.
TTGACAAATCATTGTCCCAAGTGAACAAGATAATGTGAGATTTCACATCGGTTGGAGAGGAGAATGAAATATTCCTTATAAGGGTGTGTAAATTTCTCCCGACGTGTTTTAAAATCGTGAGACTGACGGCAATACGTAACGGACCAAAGTGGACAATATCTGCCAATGGTAGGCTTGGGCTGTTACGAATGGTATCATAGCCGGATACCAAGCGGTGTGCCAGCGAGGACGCTGGCCCCCAAAAGGGGTGGATTGTGAGATCCCACATTGGTTGAACAAGAGAACAAAACATTTCTTATAAGGGTATGGATACCTCTGAATGAACCCACATCGGTTGGAGAAGGGAACGAAACATTCCTTATAAGGATTTGGAAACCTCTCACAGACGTGTTTTAAAAGGGTATGGAAATCTCTGAATCAAACATTTCTTATAAGGGTGTGGAAACCTCTCCCTCGTAGACGCATTTTAAAACTATGAGGCTAACGGTGATACAGGTGTGGTGTGCTAACAAGGACGTTGGGCCCAAGTGGGGTGGATTATGAGATCCCACATCGGTTAGAGAGGTGAACAAAACATTCCTTATAAGGGTGTAGAAATCTCTACCTAGCATACACGTCTTAAAATCGTGAGGCTGACAGCGGCTAACGGTGGATTTGGCGACCCGACTGAACAAATGCGGTGACGCGACTTGTGTAGCGAGAAATTTTCCGTAGTAGAACCTGTGTTCAGTCTATGAATAGATAATGGTAGAAACTATTTGCGAAGAACATTTTCAAGAGTTTGCGGAGCTTTGTTTCAAGGAGTTTGGAAAGAAAGTGAAACATTGGATTACCTTAAATGAACAATTCATCTTCACCTTCAAAAGTTATCTTATGGGAGAATATGCTGAAGGTAGGGGTGCAGAATGGGACAAATCTCATTTTCTTGGTGGTAATTTGGGCACCGAACCATACACTGTTGGTCACAACTTAATTCTTGCACACGCTGCAGCTATCCATGTTTACAAGACCAAATATCAGGTTCTCCTTACTCTCTATGATTATTTTGGTGAGGGTTATTGTGAGATTTCACGTCGGTTGAAGAGGAGAACGAAACATTTTTTTTAGTGTGAAAACCTCTTCAAAGCAGATGAGTTTTAGAAAACTTTTAGGGGAAGCCTGAAAGGGAAAACCCAAATAGGACAATATCGGCTAACTGTGGGCTTGGACTGTTATAAATGGTGTTAGAGCCAAACATTGGGTGGTGTGCTAGCAAGGAGGCTGAGCCTCATAGGGAGGTGGACACCGAACGGTATGCTAGTAGGGACGCTGGGCCCTGAAAGAGGGTGGATTGTGAGATCCCACATCCACCGAGTGGTGTGCCAACAAGGACGCTGAGCCCTTAGAGGGGTGAACACTGGGCAGTGTGCAAGCGAGGACGCTGAACACCGAAAGGGGGTGGGTTGTGAGAACCCACATCGGTTGGAAAGGGGAACAAAACGTGGAAATCTCTCCTAGCAGGCTTAGGCGGTTACAAATGGTATCAGAGCCAGACACTAGGCGGTGTGCCAGCAAAGACGTTGAGCTCTGTGGGGGGTGGACATCAAACGATGTGCCAGCAAGGACGCTGGGCCCCGAAAGAGGTCGATTATGAAATTTCACATCGATTGGAGAGGAGAACAAAACGTGAAAACCTCTCTCTATGTTAAACATTTTTTTTTTTTTTTTTTTGTAAGAGTGAGGTTTCCTTATTTTATGTCTACAAACATGTTTGTAACACTTGTTAAATGGGGTCATAGGAAGAACGAAAGGGTGAGATTGGCATCACATTAGAATCAATTTGGTATGTACCATATTCAGACTCTGAGGCTGACAAAAAAGCAAGAGATCGGGCTTTTGATTTTTCACTTAGGTTGGTAAGTAAGTATTGACCGTTGAAACACAACTCTCTCGAAAACACTCGCACACTTTATTAAGACCAATCGAGAAGAGATTTACAAAACATTATGGTAGAAACTACTACTTTGTATTGGTTTGTATTTCTTGGGATTATAAACTAAGTAGGATGGAGGATATTTATAGTAGAGGGTAGTCCATCTATTACTAAAATTTCTCAATGTTTTTTCTAAAATAACTAAATCATTTTCCTAAATTTAATTCTAAAATCCCTATTGCGCTAGTGATAACATTTTAACACTCCCCCTCAACACTAGTTCTCATTCGTTGCACCATGTTGAGCTAATAGCAAAAACTCTGATGTTTGCCAATATTCAGCCCTTTTGTAAACAAGTTTGCCACTTGATCAGCTATCTTGATCTGCTGCATTTCGATTTCTTTCTTCAAGACTTTTTCTCTAATGGATTGGTAATATACCTCCACATGCTTTGTTCTAGCATGAAACACCGAATTTTCTTCTAGGCGAATCGCAAATTGATTGTTGCAATGAAGTGGTATTAGATACTCAATTTCCTGGTGTCAATCTTCCATCAAGAGTTTCAACAATATACTTTCCTGAGCTGCTCCAATCGCTGCTTTGTACTCTGTTTCTTTGATATTTGACCTTTGAGTATCTGATACCGTTTGACATATTTCAAAGTCCGTCGGGCCGCATCCAAATGAGGCTTCTTTAGACTTTGCATATACTGACTAATGACTCCAACTTCATTTTCGAATCCATTTGGTTGGTTCATGTAGATCTCCCGGTCCAACTCTCCATGCAAGAAGGCATTATTCATATCCATCTGCCATAGTTTCCAATTTTATTTACCGCAAGTACTGGAGGAATTTGTACGATAATGTTCTTTGCCACTAGACTGAATGTTTCATCATAGCCTAGTCCATATTGTTGACAGAACCCTTGAGCTATAGGTTGAGTCTTGTATCTTTCGATTGATCCATCTGAGAGACACATTATTTCGTAAGCCCACTTGCAGGAGATGAGTTTGGTATCTCTTTAGTCTTAGCACTAATTCCTAAGTTTGATTTTGTTCCCGGGCTATAATTTCTTCCTCCATCGCTTTTTGTCAAGTTGAGTTTTGTGATGCTTCTTCATATGTCTCCAGCTCATTAACTTCGTCTTTTACTGCGTTGGCATACTCTGGATTTGGCTTTAGGATTATTTCTGAATGTCCGAGTTGTTGAGGTGTCATTTCATTTTACTAGGTTCACTTGGTTGAGTCACTTCTTGCTTACCAGCACTAGTGTCACTTGATTCTTCAAACACATCAGTAGTTAAGCAAATGTGTACAGTTTGCTCCCCTTTGTTCGGTAGAAGAATTTTTTCAGTTTGCTCCTTCGTGTTCTGTAGAAGAATTTCTTCAATTTTCTCAAGGTTTGGTAATACTTCCTTATTCGAGGGCCACTCCTCTTCCATTGCATCACTTTGATCATCAATCATGTGGTTTGAGCATCCTGAATCAATGATCCAATCATTTTCATAATTGATATGGTCTCCCATCATCGCCATGAGTGCTAGCTCATCTTCTTCTATGACATAAAGTACCTCTGCATCCCATTCCTCCTCCATCTCTATATTGGAGGATGCCACATTGCTTTCGGTAGATTTTTTCTTGGATCAACAATCTTTGGACATGTGGCCCTTCTTCCCGCAATTGTAGCAGGTGTCTTTAAATCTCTTCCCTTGAGAGTTATTGTAATCGTTCTTCTGAGCTCTCCCTGATTGTACAGTTCCTTGGTGACTTCTTCTTTTGTCACCATTGTATCCATGTTTGGTAGACGACCTATTATTGCTCCAGCTTTCACTTGTGTAGAGGGTTTCTTCTTCACCCTTCAATGTGATGCCTCCTATTTGTTTAACCATGGCTTCTTGGCTGGCTAACAAATTTTCGAACTCTACAAGTGATGGTTGAGTGGGTCATCCTTGTACAACAATAATAAAGCTTCTATATTCTGGTCGCAATCCGTAGATTATAATCCTCTTCATTCGAGATTCTACAATGGTGAACTTCAGGTCTAGTTCAGTAATCTCCCGACAAATCGACTTGACCTTGTGGAAGTACTGAGCAATCATCATGTCACATTGTGAAATTGACGACAACTCATTCTCCAAAAGTTGTAGCCTTGTATCGTTCTTCTTTGAGAACAACATCGCGAACGTGTCCCATGCTTCTTTCGATGTCTTGTCATCCTAAATATGCTCTAACATCTCTTCTCCAATTGTGGTCTTCAGAGCAAACATTGCTTTGCCTGCTTTGATTCTCCATTTGCGCAAGACACCGTTAGAATTATCCTCTGGCGGTGTAGTTTCGCACCTGACAACGATCTCCCAAAGATCATGTCCTTGTAAATAAGACATCATGCATGTTAACCACGTGTTGTAGTTGTTGTTGAGTTTCTTGTTTCCTCCAACCATTTGAAAATCACCCATCGTGTTGGCTATACCTCAGTAATACCAAACAAGCTCTTTCGACACAAGACTTGCAGAGTCACAGACTACTCACGACACAAAAGAAACTCACACACTAACAATCTCAAGAAATCGTTTCTGATGTGGAAGATCAGACAGAGCTGCAACCACAGAGCATACTAAGAATTCCAAGAGATCGACAACTTACACTATCCTCGCTTTGATACCAGATTGTTGAACACAACTCTCTATATGAAACACTCACACACTTTATTAAGACCAATCGAGGGTATTTATACTCAATCTATTTCTGAAATTTCTCAACCTTTCTCCTAAAATACCTGAATCATATTCCCAAATTTATTCTTAAAATCCCTCAATCATTCTCCTAAATTTATTTCTAAAATCCTAAATCATAAATATAATTACTCATACAATGGTTGGGCTTAACCTTATGGGTTAGTGATGACATTTTTAACATTAACCTCCATGAATTCATTTCTTCATTAGTACTTGTACATTAGTACTTATACATCGTTAGCATATATGGTTCTCCTTAGACTTTCTGTTCCATTCTTTTCTTCACAGTTTTAAAACGCGTATGCGAGAGAGAGGTTTTCACACTCTTATGAAGAATGCTTTGTTCCCCTCTCCAATCCACGTAGGATCTCATTGTGAGATCCCATATCGATTGGAGAGAGGAACGAGTGCCAGCGAGGGATGCAAGACTCCGAAGGTGATGTATTGTGAAATCTCACATTGATTAAAAAAAGAAACAAGCGTCAACGAGAACGCTGGGCCTCGAATAGAGGTGAAACATGAGCTCCCACATCGATTAGAGAGAGAAACGAAACATTTTTTATAAATATGTGAAAACCTCTCTCTAGCATGTGTGTTTTAAAACCATGATAGAAAATTAGGAAAGAAAATCTTAAATAGGACAATATGAACTAATAGTGGACTTTGTGTACTTATGTGTTCTATTATATCATTAGCATTTTTTACAAATATATGACCAAATTAAATGCATATAGGTTCTTAAATCCAATTGTTTATGGAGATTATCCACAAAGCATGAGAGATTTGGTGGGGAGGAGATTGCTCACATTCACAAAGGACGAAAGCACTTTCATCATGAACTCCTTTGATTTTCTTGGAATAAACTATTAGACGGCTAATTATGCAAAAGACAATCCCAATAACGTTCACCCAGGCCCAAGCTATTTGAATGATATTCATGCAACTCTTTCAAGTACGCTCATAAACCCTAACCTTATATTATTATAACTATATGCTAAATAGCAAAAACTATTGCTTCAACTTTGTCATTTATTTTTAAATATACTTTTTTAAGAGCTTCAAAACTATTCTAGAAACTTTTAAACATTTGGATGAAAATTGGGATGCATGGGGGCGATCTAAAATGACGTGGTAGTCTTTGACGGGTCTTAATTTCTATTTTGGATCATTGGATCGCCAACATGTTGTTCTAGATCCCAATTCTCGTATAACATTCTAACATATTTCTAATATAAAGTGTTCAACTTGGAGTACAATTTTCGAAAACCATCTCAAATATACTTTCAATAGCATTTCTTTCTTATGTGACATATCTATTCCATAATTTGACTTTTTATATAATATCTTTGCATTGTAGCTGATCGTGATGGGTCTAGATTGGTCCAAAGGTAATAACGTTCAAACTTTCATGAAGAATTATAACGATAATAGTGTACAAATTGTTCTTTTGTTATGCTTTTCAAAGTTTAAATTAATCTTATGTCTATCTAATAATTTGCTATATATTTGACTTTTTATATAATATCTTTGCATTGTAGCTGATCGTGATGAGTCTAGATTGGTCCAAAGATAATAGCGTTCAAACTTTCTTGAAGAATTATAACGATAATAGTGTACAAATTGTTCTTTTGTTATGCTTTTCAAAGTTTAAATTAATCTTATGTCAATCTAATAATTTGCTATATATTTGACTTTTTATATAATATCTTTGCATTGTAGCTGATCGTGATGAGTCTAGATTGGTCCAAAGGTAATAGCATTCAAACTTTCTTGAAGAATTATAACGATAATAGTGTACAAATTGTTCTTTTGTTATGCTTTTCAAAGTTTAAATTAATCTTATGCCAATCTAAAAATTTGCTATATATCTGTTCATAATGGTGTAGGTGAGCTCATCATCTTAGCTAGCATTTTATCCACATGGATTAAAAGAATTGTTGATATATAAGGAAAAAATACAGTAAGTAGAAAATGGTATGGACAAGAATTTTGTGATGTAAATATATGAAAAAAAAAAACTATATTTAATTAGTTGGTTGATTATTTAAACTTTACAATTGTAGGATACCTTGACTATGATAGCCCCAATGTTGACGAATTATTAAGAGACGAGTGCAGAGTCAAATATTTTCATGATCATCTCTACCATCTTCATGAAGCAATTGAGTAAGTAACAAACCAATGGATTAAACTATTAAAACATTTTCATATATCTATGCCTACTCTTTCAACCATAGTTGATTGTAATTATGTTACATTTCGGAAAATATTGTAGAGCTGATATAAGTGTTCGTGGATATTTTGTATGGTCATTATTAGACAACTTTAAATGGACAAATGGATACTCCATGCGCTTTGGTCTCACCTATGTTGATTTCAAGAACGATTTGACGAGAACACAGAAAGACTCAGCAAAATAGTTCCACAATTTTCTCACGATCTGAAAATGGTACACAAATCTTCTATGTTTATGCTCTATTATCATGTTGTGTTTTGTTATTGCAACCTTTTAGAAGATACTAAATAAATTGCAGTAACAAATGCACTTATCTTTGATGAAGTAACTTTATGTTTACTATCTATGGTATGAAGTAAAATAAATTTCTCATCGTTTTCTAGCTCGCTCACTTTGATTCTCTTTAAAATTCTTTTGTGGAGTATCATTTGCCCATTCAAAATTGTCTAATATGATTGCATTTTATAATTTGGACATTAGACACTGATATCTATTTTATAATTTGGCTCTGTCTAATATTATTATATTGTAGCGAATTGTGATGAGGTCTGATATTACGATCCACAGAGTTTAAGAAAACAACATTGATTTATATAACACACCAAATATAAGATAAGAGAATTTGAACATAGAAACATATAGAAAAAGAATTCACGTCAATTATTGATATTGAACACAAAACAGAAAGATAAGAGGTTTAATTGGTTCAGCATGTAGTTAAGATTTCATGACAAACTAATGCTATAATGTAACAGAAAGCATATTTAGGTGCTTAGGAAATTGTGAAACCACTTTGCTGACTCTTTAGGGATTCTCTTCGAGCCGTTCTTGTAATCAATGTAGACGACACCAAAGCGTATGGTAAATCCACGCGACCATTCTAAAACGTCCCATAATGACCATGCAAAGTATCCCTTTACTCTTACACCAGCCCAACAACATTGTTCAAAATAAGAGTTAGGGCCCAACATAGTTCTAAAAATGTATTCATTCATCCCTAGTTACTTGATTGATTCGTGTAGATTCTTGAGGCTATTAAAGTCGAGGGATCCTGGAATGCAAAATTTGATTCATGCAAAAAGTAGATATGCATTTTCATTTTTGTTTTCAAAATGATGTAAAATGTGATTTTTATACCATTTTCTGTGACATAGATAATTTGATTTTTATAAACGTTCTTTATATAGATCATCAATTTTTTTAATCTTAGTGGATAAGTTGCAAGCCAAGAAGAGGTATTCACATGTAAAGATGTGGATTACAAATCATTAAAGTAATCATTGAAAAATCAATATAGTTAAGAATGCATTATTGAAGGGATGTTTACACATTAAATGATTACCTTTGGACCAATTGAGACTCATCACGGTCACCTACAATACGAACCCATTATTACACAAAGTCAAATTAAATATAGTTAAATATTTTATTTGCTTGAGGAAAAAAATAGTTTATTATACTTCTTAGGTTATTTTAGAAAGAGTTTTGTCCATTTTTATTCGAAATAGAGTGAACTATTACAAAGTATTTTTTTATTTAATTTAAAAGTACATTAACTTAATTAAGTTCGTACATGTAAGAGTGGCACGAATATTGTTTATATAGCTCGAGTTCGCACTAGTTGCATTGGAATCGTCTTTGGCATAATTAGCTGTATAGTAGTTTATGCCAATAAAATCATAAGAATTTGAGATCAAAATTCTTTGTTTGTTTGTGAATTTGGGCAATCTCTCCTTTACAAGAGTTCTCATGCTGGGTGGATAATCTCCATAGACGAGAGGATGCAAGAACCTACAATATTACTCAATTAATTAATTTTGGAACATGGATATAATTTGTGTTTTTGGAAATTTTAAGGTAGTACAATATGTCAATTTACTTACCAACCAAGAGAAAAGTCAAGAGCTCGACTTGTAGCTTCTTTGTCTGCTTTAGCATCTGAATATGGGACATACCAATTCGAACACAATGTGACGCCAATTTCACCTTTTTGGTGTGCCTACGTATAAATGTATATGTTAGCAGATATTATTTGTTTTGACCCGTTACGTATCATAATCCACCTCACAATTTTAAAATATATTTATTAAGAAAAAAATTTCACACACTTATAAGAAATATTTCGTTCTTCTCTCCAACGAAGATGGTATCTTACAACTATTATAATGATCCGGAGATAACCTGAAATTTAGTCTTATAAACTTTGACCACACCAGCGTGAACTAGAATTTGGTTGTGACCAACCATGTATGGTTCAGTTGCATAATCTCCACCAAGACAATTAAATGGTTGCCAAGAAGAGCATCTCCAAGGCGCAAAATGTCCAAACACAACCATTTTTTATGAAGATGTATTCTCGGTCGAAGGTGATCCAATGCTTTACTCTATTTCCAAACTCTTTGAAGCAAAATTCAGCTTAATTTCGAAAATCATTTCTACAATGAATTTTTACTATCAATACTGAACTATGTTCACATTGATAAACCATCTTAACATTTTTTATTATTATATAATAGTGGAAGAAATCAAAATAAGTTACTTACATCACTCAGATCATCCATGAACCTTTGATATTCATTTTGTAAAGCTTGGGTAAGATCCCAATAGAAAAGTGTAACATAGGGTTTAACGCCTACAAATGAAAAGTGTGAATATCGAAATCACAGCCACATGATATGTTGACTTAATTTCATCAAAATGTTTGAAAGAATCAATAAGATTAACCAAATATTGTGATAATCCAACCATGTGCAAGGAGCTCATTGATGAGATTGTTGTAGTACTCAATTCCTTCCTTATTCACCCCACCACTATGTTTTCCCTCTACATTAATAAATAAGGGTTATTATGTTTATAACAAATGTAATTAAATCACTAATCTAAAATAAGTTAATTTATGAAAGAACTAAAAAATATTTGTAATTAGTAAAAGATGTTTAAATTTCTTACTCGGCAAAACCCTAGGTCAGGTGATTGAGAATCGATAGGCATCAAACTTATCCGCTTCATAATGGCAACATCTTCCTGTAATATACAAGGAAGAACTACTAATCAATTTCACATTATAAAAAAGAGCCCACGAACACTAAGGTAAATGATTCTATTGTTAGAAAGCCGGAAGAACAAGCTGGATGTTTTGAGTCGTGTTGTTGTACTAACCTTGTAACGATGGTACGAATTAGTAGCAATATCTCCATTACTCCGATCTGCAAATTCTCTCTACAATTTCTCAAAAACAATGCAACTTAATTTTTCTAATATGTTCTCGAGAGAGAAGGAAAGAACGTGGATGTTGGTGAGTGTAGGTATCCCAAATACTTGGACCCTTTCCATACATAAAAGCAGCACCTTCATACAGCCATGATTATCAATGGGTTTTGGTTTGATAGTTGAGACTTCCACTACTCTCTAACTAGCCTTATATAGAGACCTTGGGAGAGAGTTTTAGATGGTTACCACCTACCTTTCTTCATCATCTCAAGACAATTTTAAAATAACAAAATTGTATTTCATATTTTGGTATATGTTTTCAATAGTAAATTTGAAAATTAGATTCAAATTTAAGTGGATGTAAGCATTAGGTTGAATATAACTATTAATAACTAATTTATGAATCGGTTTTACATTACAAATTTTGTATAAGTATTGTTTTGTGAGATCTCATATCGGTTAGAGAGAGGAATATCTCATATAGGTTGGAGAGAAGAATGAAACATTTTTTTTATAAGTGTATAGAAATGTCTCTCTAGCAGACGCATTTTAAAAATCTTGAGGAGAAGCCCGAAAGGAAAAACCCATGTATTAGTGGTGGGTTTGAGCTGTTATAAATGGTATCGAGCCAGATACGGGGTGATGTACTTGTGAGGAGACTAAACCCTCGAAAGGTGGTGGACACGAGACGGTGTGTCAGCAAAGACGTTGGGCCTCATGTGCTAGCGAAGAGGCTAAGCCCCAAAGGGGGGTGTACACGAGGCGGTGGATTGTGAGATCCCACATCGATTGGGGAGGAGAACGAAACATTATTTATAAGGGTGTGGAAACATTTCCGTAGCAGACGTGTTTTAAAGACATTGATAAAAAGCTTAAAAGGAAAACACAAATAGGACAATATCTACTTGCAGTGAGCTTGGACTGTTACAAAAACATTCATCATAAGGGTATGAAAGCTAGTAGACACGTTTTATTCCTTATAAGGGTGTGGAAGCTAGCAAACCTCTTTCTAAAAGACACGTTTTATTCCTTAATCTGCTAGCTATGGTCTTAGACTGAGAAATGACATTAGAGTCAGATACCGAGCGATGTGACAGCAAGAACATTAGGTCCCAAAGAGTAAATTGTGAGAAGATTCTACCTCAATTGGTGACGGGAACGAAATCAAGCTTAGACTATTACAATTATATTTTATTAAAACATAGTTAAACTAGAAAAGAGTCATTAATCCTTAAGTTGGATTGAAATTAGTTTTCAACCATTAAAGCTCGTGGATTTAAGGAATAGCTATCAATACAAAACTCCAAACTGTTTTAAGGTAGTTGACTTTAATGAATACATGCAGTGTGTTAGTGTCAGCTTTCAACGTCTATAAGAATATGTAAATATAAAATATTAATTAATATGATATAATTTTTATTAAACAATAAAATAATTTAATTTTAATTAGAGTTCATAAATTTTAATTTAAAAAAAAAACTATGTAGAGTTCATAAATTTAATTTTTAAAACTAAAAAAATAAAATAGTAAATAGTTTTCCAATTTTAATTTAAATTTTGAATAAAGATAAAAAAAATATACTAAATTAATAAAAATATCTCTTTATTTTTTTTAATAAAAATAGTTAATGATTTGTTTTTAAAATACTTTTAAAGTATACAGAGTTTTATTTTAATATTATATTTAAAAAATATCTACGAAAGCATTAACATCTTTTACTATTATAAAAAAAAATTTTAAAAAAATTATTATCTATATAAAAAAAAATCATCTATTAACTTATAGAATTATATTTAAATTTTTTTAATGTTACTTATATATTTTTAATTTTTTTTTAAAAATGATAAAAATATTTTTGAAATTTATAAAAAAAGTTTAAAAATATTAATAAAATTTTGGAAAATCAAAAGTATTTAATTTGTAGAAAAACTAAGGGTAAAGTGAATGGACGGTTGGGATTTGAGATACTTTACAGCCGTTCATTTAAATTTACAGACCACGTGAATGTGGACCCCACTTGTTGAAGGCTAGGCCATAACTTTAAAAATGGAAGTTTCGAAGAAAATTTGGGCATGCAATTTTAAAGTCAAGTTCGTCTATAATATATCAAACCTTGTCAAATTTGGTGTTAGTTGAACACTCGATAAACGCTCCACGATACCATACCTTTGATCACTAAAATCATGTCGCTATCCATCATACAAAAAATGCATCAAAATGTACCTTTGGGAGAGTCATGATGTCAGCTCTCAATTACTCCCATAGTATGTTGCCCAAACAATCAAACCTTATGTCAGAGTCTTTCATTAGGATGTTCCACCAGCTTTAGAAACCGAATATGGTGGCTTATTGAATTGAACTCGAAATTTTACACCAAGATAATTGGATTCGTTTCTCAATTTTATGGTTTCTTTTTTGTTTAACAAGAATTAAGTTGAGAATTATGGTAAATCTTCTACTTTTATACCAATTGAAATCATCATTCAAACCAAAAATCAAGCTAACCCTTGTTAGGTGGGATTCTTAGGAAGACCAAAAGGGTGTGATTTATCATAATGAATCATCATGGTAGGTACAATATTCAAATTTTTGAGGGAAAAAAAAAAAAAAAAACTAGAGTCCCTCTTTTACTTATGAGGTTTTGTCATTTACGACATAAATAAGGCTAGCCACCCTAGTCGAAGAAAAAAAAGATTGGAAACTAGTACAAATCTCTAGGGGTACGCTTCAGTTTCGAGACACATTAAGAACGTCGAGGTACCTAGTTGCTCAGATAGCAATAAAACCTAGGCTTGAACTTCTTAGAGGCTAGAGTAAGGCTTATGGATACTTACTAGGTAGAGGTTGAGATCAAGGAGCCTTTTCTCAGTGGTGTTTGGCAATAGCCCGTTAGTGAGTGCTAGTCTAACAAACCAGGCTTAGAGGGTGTGCGAGCCCGCCTAGTGAGTCCACACTTGCCTGCGTTGACCATATGTAAAGAAGTATTATACATCTAATCTTGCCCGAACTAGAATGTTGCCTAAGGTCATGCTATGATATGTTAAAAGAATATATTCAAATTGCATGTGTTTGCATTTCTTGACCCCGATAATGGAGTTACTTATTGAGTATTTCTTAAGATACTTAAGTCATGTGCTACTCTTACATTTCAGGTAAAGATAAGGCACCTCTGTACGGATGATGGCGGTGTCGCAATGAAGACTATGAAACTAGTGTTAGAGTAATGGTGTTATGTCTTTTTGTAGCCCTTAGGTTAGAGGAGGTCACTGATTTGTTTTTCCACTTCGTTTCAAATGCTACATTATTATTTTATGCTTTGTGTATTTTTTTTTTATGGTTTTAACATTTAAGTCCATAACATCATTTGAAATTATTTTAAATGAACATTTCCGCACTTAACAATCATGTCATCATGTCATGCATTCAATAGTAACTTTATTTTTAATAGAAAAATCGTGAAAAAGATCATTATAAGAGGTAGATTATTAAAAATTATGAAATTATGAAACTAGAACTCTAAATTGAGTTTCGATGAAACCGAGAGCCTATGATTTAGATACATAGCATTAAGTATATTATAAGATTTAAGAACTATATAACATTATACGAATGGACATAAGACTTAGTAAGAGCTTATAAATAAGCTACTTCTTAGATTTTTATACTCAATCAGCACGCTACTTTTCTTTTATTGATGAAACATAAGTTGCGCAACATAAAAACATGTGCTCGCAAGCTGTGAAATTTTGGGAGCTGAGATGGATCGGAGTCGCAATTTTAACCGACAGAGGTGGTTGAATTATCTTTTAGCCGACCGAGGTGGTTGCTCCTAATAAATTATATTATGTCATGTGTGAACATTTAAAACTTTTGGTTGGTATATAGGTGGTTGAAGTATTTTTTGGCCGGCAAAGTAGTTGCTCCTAATAAATTAGACATGTTAGTTCTTTTTTCTATAAGTACCCATTAAGTGTGGTAGTCGTTCGGAGAGAAGAAATTTTCCTACATTCACAGGTAGCAACCAATTACTAAGAATCAAAGTGTTTACAAGTGAATACCTCACTCTCACACTACAAAGTCACTCAAGAAATACAATGTGAAACACAAACTCAATCAACTCAATCAAATTCCGATTGTAATGGCCTAGATCCACACCCTTATAAAGGGTGTTTTGTTTTCCTTCCCAACTAATGTGAGACATCACAATCCACCCCTCTTGGGGGTCAGCGTTTTCGCTGACACTCGTTCCTTTCTCCAATCGATGTGAGACCACCACCAAATCCAGTCCCTTTGGGACCCAACGTCCTTATTGGCACATCGCCTTGTGTCTACCACCCTTCGAGGAACAACGAGAAGGCTAGCACATTGTCCGGTGTTTGACTTTGATACCATTTGTAACGGCCAAGATCTACCACTAGCAGATATTGTCCTCTTTTGGCTTTCCCTTTCGGGTTTCCCCTCAAGGCTTTAAAACGCATCTACTAGGGGAAGGTTTCCACAGGTTTCCACACCCTTATAAATGGTGTTTTGTTCTCCTCCTCAACCAATGTGGGACATCACATTGATACCCTCAACCTCCTAGACAAACCCTTTATAGTTTGAATCATCAAACGTTGTGGAGTTAAATAAGTATTAAAATGAACACAAAATTAATAATCAAATTAATAATATTCTTATTTAATCAAAACCAAATTGATGTGTGTTAATAACTAAATTAAATAAAAAACTTATGACAATTTACTACATTAAGAATGACCTTGAACCTTGTAATCATGAACAACATTAATAATCATGTATATGAATTACTTTCCAAGTCTAATTTATTAAGAAAGTAATTCATATATGTTCGATGAAAGTTCCACGTCGACTAATTTAGGGAATGATTATGGGTTTATAATCAAGAAATACTATTTTTATTGACGTCGGCTAATTTAGAGAATGATCACCGTTTATAATCAAAAAATACTATCTTTATTGGTATGAGGCATTTTGGGAAGTACTAAGCAAAGCCATGAGAGCTTATGAATATCACTTGTGGAGGATCGTGTTCATCTAACATGGGATCAGAGTCATATCCTAAACTTAGTCATATCAATCGAATTCTCAAATGTCAAACCAAGTATTGTGAGCCTCTAACACATAGTCAGAAAGTGACTAAAGTATCTAATTTTTTTCATATACATGTGGTTGCTCGTCCTTTCTTTATTTCTATTAAATTAGACTTAATAATCATGAACGACCTTGAACCTTATAAAAAGGAGGGAACCGCAGGCTTCAATCCATTAAGAACAAAAAAAAAGCTTTTATCTGAAACACTCTCCAAGATCTAAGCACCCAAACCCTTTCTCCTCTTGAAGCTCAATGGCTAGCGGTAAATGAATTACTTTCTTTTATTTTTCTTCGTAATCCATCATTCCCCCATATTCGTTCGTCCCAATTTCCATCCAAAATTCTTAACAAAATACTCTTAGGTCAAATATTTTTTCATAAATATTTGTGTTAGGAATCACGGATCTCCACAATAGTATAATATTGTCGACTTTGAACATAAATTCTCAAGGTTTTGTTTTGGACGTTTCCTCAAAATGCCTCAACCAATAAAGATGTATTTCTTACTTCGTTCGTTCTAACTCCCAATTTCCATCCAAAATTCTTAAGGAAATACTCTCATTTCAAATATTTTGTCATAAATATTTGAGGTCCTATTTGAGGTCCCACGTTAGTTGGAGAGGAGAACGAAACATTTTTTATAAGAATGTGTTAGGAATCACCGATCTCCACAATAGAATGATATTGTCCACTTTGAACATAAGCTCTCAAGGTTTCACTTTGGACATTTCTCCAAAAGGCCTCAACCAATGGAGATGTATTCCTTACTTATAAACCCGTAATCATTCCCTAAATTAGCCAATGTGGGGCTATCTCCCAACAATCCTCTCTCTAGCAGACAGATTTTAAAGACTTTGAAGAAAAACCCAAAATGGAAAACCCTCCAGAGGGAAAACTCACAGAAGTGAACTTAGACCGTTACAATTGTGTTCTTCCCTAAACTTTGTGTTTCACGTGTTTGCAATTACAGATACAGATAGCAGTCAGCTTATATTAATAAGACGAAGCAACTTTCCCGAAGACTTCGTATTTGGAGCAGCATCTTCAGCTTACCAGGTTGAGTAAAAGTTACATATACAAACAATAATAAATTAAGAACAAAGAATAAGTATTGATTTTCTATGGTTTGATCAGTATGAAGGTGCTGTTTATGATTATGCCCAAGGAGGTATTGCTATTGTTCATGGCAAAGGGCCAAGTATTTGGGATACCTTCACTAAAAACCATCCAGGTATCTCTCTTTCTCTCTCAATGTTGCTTATTTTGTTGAATAGGACACACAATTATGGGTCTCAGTGTTGTTTATTTGTTAAAATTTCCGAGAGGGTTGTTGATCACAGCAATGGAGACATAGCTGTTGATGAGTATCATCGCTATAAGGAAGACGTTGCCCTCATGAAGGACATAGGTTTTGATGTTTATAGATTCTCAATTGCTTGGTCAAGAATTTTTCCAAGTAAGGGCTAAGAGATGAATTTATTAATATTTTGGAAGCTTAAGTTTATGAACATTAATGTTGTTGAATTTCAGCAGGAAAGCTTTGTGGGGGTGTGAACCAACGGGGAGTTCGGTACTACCATAATCTCATCGATGAACTGCTTGCAAATGGTGGGTTCTTCTTCTATTATTCATTTAATTAGTGATTGATCTCATTGATTATGTTAAGCTAAGTTTTATTAATCTCAAAATGGGTCATATAATTTCCATTTGTTGGCATCAAACCTTATGTCACACTATTTCATTGGGATGTTCCTCAAGATTTAGAAACGGAGTACGGTGGATTCTTGAATCGTCAAATTGGGTAAGTAAATTTGTATACCATATACCATTATCATTTTGAAGAGAGTGATAGCTTTTAAGAATCACAGATCTCTACAATAGTATGATATTGTCCACTTTGAGCATAAGCTATTATGACATTGCTTTGAGCTTCTACATGCTTCTATAAAAACCTTCGTATAAATGGAGATAGTATTCCTTAATTATAATCCATGATAATTTCCTAAATTAACGTATGTGTGACTTTCATCCAATAATAGCAACCTGAGCGACTAAATTATTTATATGTAGACTTTAATTATCTTTATTTTTATTTATTTATTTATTTTGACTAAGAGGTTTAAATTATCATATCATTAATGCTAATTGATTTACATAATCTAATAACACATTCACTACAAAGTATTCAAATTACATTAATATTGTAATGAAATATTATTTTAGTCTTGTTTATTACCAAAATAAATAAAGTCTTTAGTAACATTTGCTTTATTTTAGATTTACTTTTCTAGAAATAAAATCTTCAATCATAAACAAATTTGATTTTCAATTGGTAAGAATTGGAAGAAAAGTTCGTAATAGGTCAGTCGATTGTCTAGCAAATATTATTCTTTTTGAGTTTTTTATTTTCGTATTTTCTCAAGGTTTTTAAAACAGGTCAGCTAAGAGGTTTCCACACACTTATAAAGAATTTTTCGCTCTCCTCTCCAATCAATGTGGATCTCATAATGTTTGTAACAGTTCAAGCACATCGCTACCAGATATCGTTCTCTTTAGACTTTCCCTTCAAAGGTTTTCCCTTAAGATTTTAAAACACAGTACTAGATAGAAGTTTCAGTATCTTTATAAGGAATGTTTCATTTCTCTCTCCGACTGATGTGGGATCTAACATCCCACATTGTTATAGAGGGGAACAAAACATTCCTTAAAATGTGTGAAAACCCCTTCCTAATTTATGCATTTTAAAACTGTGAGCCTGACAACGATACGTAATGGTCGAAATTGACAATATCTACTAGAGTTTGGGCGGTTACAAATGGTATTAAAGCTACACACCAAGCAGTGTGCCAGCGAGCATTCTGGTCCTCAAGGGAGATGGATTGCGAGATCCCACAGGTTGAAATGAACAATATCTACTAGAGTTTGGGCGGTTACAAATGATATTAAAGCTACACACCAAGCAGTGTGCCAGCGAGCATTCTGGTCCTCAAGGGAGATAGATTGCGAGATCCCACATTGGTTAGAGAGGGGAACAAAACATTTCTTATAAGGTTTGAAAACCTCCCTTAGAAGACATGTTTTAAAATCGTGAGACTGACGACGATAAGTAACGAACCGAAACAGATAATATCTAGTAGCGGTAAGCTTGTGCTCAAATAATTTAGAAAAGGAAAAAAACTTTATTCAAATAAAAAGAATGGTGTAAATTATTTGCAGAGATGATTTTCAAGGCTTCGCAGAGTTTTGTTTCAAGGAGTAAAAATGAAACATTGGATAACCTTAAATGAACCAGTCATGTTCGCATCCAAAGGCTATGCAACTGGAGAACTCGCACCCGGTAGGGGTGCAGAGTGGGATCCAAGTCGCTATCTTGGTGGTGATTCTGGCACCGAACCATACACCGTTGGTCACCACCAAATTCTTTTACATGCTACGGCTGCCAACCTTTACAAGACCAAATATCAGGTTCTCTTTTGTTGTTGAATAAAGTTTAAGTTGGGAGCTAATGTTTATGCATATTTAAATTGAATGGTACTCTTAGGCAGACCAAGAGGGTTTGATTGGCATCACATTGGCATCAACATGGTACATACCATATTCAGATTCTGAGGAAGACAACAAAGCTAGAGATCGGGCTTTTGATTTTTCACTTGGTTGGTAAGTAAATTAATATCTCTAAGAACTCAACATTTTGTTGCAAATATATGACCAAAGAATTAAATGCATTTAGGATGTTGCATCCAATTGTTTATGGAGATTATCCACAAAGCATGAGAGATTTGGTGGGGTGGAGATTGCCCACATTCACAAAGGACGAAAGCACTTTCATCATGAACTCCTTTGATTTTCTTGGCATAAACTATTACACAGCTAATTATGCAAAACACAATCCCAATAACGTTCACCGAGGCGAAAGCTCTTTGAATGATATTCATGCAACTCTTTCAAGCATGCACTCTTTCAAATATACATTTTAATTCATCTATACTATGACATATCTATTCTATAATTTGACTTTTTATATAATATCTTTGCAATGTAGCTGATCGGGATGGAATCTCAATTGATCCAAAGGTAATAGGGTTAGAACTATTATGACAATAATAGTGTTTGAAATTGTTATTTTGAAGTTTAAATTCCTTTTATGCCTATTTAAATCCAATAATTTGCTATTTATGAATGGTGTAGGCGAGTCCAAAGTCTTGGCTAGCCGTTTATCCCAAAGGAATACAAGACTTGTTGATATATATAAAGGATAATTATCACAATCCAATTATATATATCACAGACAGAAAATGGTATTGAAAAGGGATTTATAATTTAATTATATGTTTAATTAGTTTGTTTATTAGTTAAACTTTACCATGGATACCTCGACTTTGATAGCCCCAATGCTGAATATTTAATAAGAGACGAGGGCAGAGTCAAATATATTCATGACCATCTCATTTATATTCTTAAAGCATTGAAGTAACAAAGCAAAAGATTAGGTTATCAATTACTTGTTTTTAATTATGATATTTTAGTGAAACATCTCTTCCTACTCAAGAACATGAGTTGATTGTAATTATGTTATATTTTGGAAAATGTTGTAGAGATGGTGTAAGGGTACATGGCTATTTTGCATGGTCATTATTGGACAACTTTGAATGGACATGTAGATACACTATGCGCTTTGGTCTCACCTATGTTGATTTCATGAAGGGTTTGATGAGAATTCCGAAAGACTCATCAAAATGGTTCTACGGTTTTCTCAAGACCTGAAAACGATACACAAACCTTCTATATTGTATGCTATATTATCATTTTGTGTGTTGTTATTGCAACCTTCTAGAGCACTTACTACTAGGAGAAGATACTAAATAAATTGCAATAATAAATGCTTTTATTTTTGACGAAGTAACTTTATGTTTTCTATCGATGGTATTAAGTAAGAGTTGTAGCATTTTGATTTTATACCTTTAAAAAGTTGGAGCTTCAAATTTGGAGTGTGTTTAATAAGTATCAATTGCAAACTCATTTAGTTTAACCTTAGAAAGTTACTCTTATATTTTTTTTTCACATAATAGTCTATCGGAAAGTTACCCATGGATAAATTAGTCTTACTATTTACTTGGTTGGATGAATTAAATAAAGTATGAACGACATATGTTTTGATGCCCTCCATATGTAGTAGTCTATGATTATATAACATGTATTGTGTTATATTGTGCTATGACTATGTATGCTATGTTATACTATGACTTATGTCATAATACATTATAGTGTAAGTTAGATTATTAGATGTTCATGTTATGTTATGGATCTTGTTTTGACTTCCATGTCATATGATGCATAATACCTATATATATATGTATTGTCATGCACACTATGTTAGCATGATTACTTCCTGACTGTGAAATATTGTTATGCCACGTGTATTCTTGCATCATATGTTTATGTCACAAATTAAAATCAGAAGGACTTCATGCATTTTATATGTCATGTGCATCAGGATACTTCTCTGTTGTGATGAGTATGAATGTGTACATTACAATATCCATATATGATATGATATTATGTTGGCTCTTTTCTCCTCCATGGCTCTAACATCATGAGCGTGCACTAGTTGAAGGGTATGTCCAAGAGATACGTATATGCCCACTTGGTGAGTTCATGTGCGCGTACATGAGCTGTGTGTAGAGAAGTACTATACATTCAATTTTTTGCCCGGACGAAAAAGCAGAGTTCAAAACCATGAAATATTTTTTTTTTAAAGGATAGGTCCCACCATGATTGTTTGTGTATGCATTTTTCGACATCAATTATAGAATTATTTACTGAGTATTTCTTAAAATACTCAAGTGAAGTGTGTTAGTAATTATTTCTTATTTTGCAAATAAAGGTAAAACATCTTTGTATCACTAAATCATACCTAAGAATTGTGTTAGTAATTATTGGTTATCATCGTAGAAGCACATGCATCACATTATACATAACTACCTAGATCATTAATTATAGAAACTTGTGTTAATCATACAACATTTAATTCATTCAACGAACCCCGGAAGCTTTAAGGCGTTCTAGCAATACGTTCACTTATTCGAGGTCCAATAAAGTCCAATTTTACTATCAATAAAAGAGCCTTGAACCAATTCAAAACCAAAGGAATTCAATTGATCTGACCCCACAACGATTTTTTATTTGAAGGTTTGCTCTCGATCGTCGCCAGTTTTTGTCAACACTTCAAGCCGCATGCAAAGCCTCTGTACGCAACCTTCTCCTTTGTTTCTCGTTAACTGGTTCACAGGACCTTGTCTAGTGCTAACCTCTCAATTCCTTCTCAATTTTGCTCATCTCTCTTGAGATATTACTCTCTCTCATTTTCATTGTCCCATAGTGCATTTGATTTATAGGTCTAATGGGTCAAATTAAGTTGGAGTCGGCTACTCTCTCGTGACACTCGGAGAAAATGAGGGATACATGAATTAACTATAACCACATATGAACGAAAGTAATTCAGATGATAGAATGATTAATAAAGATATAAAAGAATTGAAAGCCACTACATTTACCAACAAAGGGTACTTACCTTTTCGATGACTCAATCATAAGAACTCCATGGTTGAACATGCATTACTGGAAGCAATTCTATAGTGGGGACAAAGCATTTTGGAAGGAATCGTGATGGTATGTGGGGATAGTCTTTACTCTTAAGAAGTAAGGAATAGATAACGTGGCCATATCACAGGGGATTTAGGGGAATGCGAGTGCTATCAAATGCCGAATCCAGATTTTGAATCCTAATTTAAATCCTAGGCATGAGGCATCACTACCTATACCAACAAGGTGTACATTTCTTTTTAATTGCTCAATTATAAGAACTCTATGGTTAAATGTGCTTTACTTGAAGTGGGTAACCTCTTGAGAATTTTTCTGGGATGCATGTGAATGAGAACAAAACATGTTAGAATAACTCGGGTTGATCGTGGGATATTCTTAATTCTTAAGAACATAACTCGTATTGATCGGTGGAATAGTCTTAATACTTATGAAATGAGAATTAGGTAATCCGAACATATATAGAGAGGTAGTACACATCGACTTATACTAAAAAATAAAAGTATAATCCAAGATGAGTCATAATTTTAGATCCCACCAACCATGCTAAAGATTGCATGTGTCTGCATTTTCCGGACTCGACAATAATGTCACCTACTAAATATTTTAAAACACTCAAACTTTTTCTCTGTTTTTTATTTTATTTTATTTACAACTAGAGTTTAGTTTTATAGTTTTAAGTTTCCAATGGACTATACTCAAAATTTGAAGAGTTCTAGGTAAGATCTAACTATTTTTGTCTGAAATTAATTAACGATTTCATCACGTGTTACTAAGGTTGTTATACTATATATATATATATAAAAAAGGGACAAAACTATTGAAGATATTAAATTTAGTATCCCTCCAAATTTAAACCTTTGGGTAACTGAGTTGGTAGAGGTAGTTGCACATGGCTGGTTGCCTTGATTCACCTCCTCATGCTTGACGTTTTTTCTTGATTCCGACGAACACCTAGAACAACCAACCCCACTTGGTTTAATGTGATGGAAACCTATTGTCATAAGATATTTAAACATATTTTTTTGGGTACGGAGTTTGAATGAGATCCAACGGAGAAATATAGTATTACTATCTTAGCACGTGATAATTGAAGTTTACGTACGAAACTTCTTTATAACACATTTAATGATATAAAAATATTGAAATCTTCGTATTTTTTTTTTGTATTAAAAATATCCTTAAAACTTTCCAATGTTTTAGATAAAAAGCTGACTCGTATGCTTACAAACTATCGATATTATGTAGATCATACTCCTCATACCAAGTTTATTATCGGATAATTTATATAATTTCCACGTAATGAACTAACTGCACTTCATAACATGTGTATCTATGACACGATCCTAGAAGACCTAATTCACTAATTCCAACATGAACCTTATCTACTTAGATAGGTTACTGTTAAAGATGTTAAAGATGTTAAAGGTTAGGTTAGGTGACAATCTTTTAATAGTCATCAACTTATATTAATACATTGGACCTATTTATTTTTATTTTTTTTTTTTTATAATAAATACTCAACTATTATTATTATTATTATTATTTATTCCAATTTTATTTTTTTAAAAGTTCAAATATTACCGTCTTAAATTTTGTGACGACAAGAGGTAAACAAACGCCTCGTGACAAGGGTAAATGAGCAAATATGCATCGCTTTATATAAGCTAAATTAATAAATATACTTTTAAAATTTGCACTATATCTAAAAAAAATACTCTAAAACTTATAAAAGTGAGAAATAATATCTTTCAAAACATCTAAAAACTACTCTTAAATTAAAAAAAAAACAAAAAAACAAATTATTTTTATTAGGGGAGTTGCATTTGTCCGTGTGAGAGGAAACATATATATTGTTTATGTCATGATTTTGTCTTTTACTCGTTTTGAAAATAGTAAATTGGTTAATTATATAGGTAGCTTATTCGTGTGGTCATTCGCCTCCTCTCAAGGTGGGTTAACAATGTAGCAAACTAGTTCAAGAAGCCCTTTACGTTTCCACGTGTGATATATAAGCACTCGTTATGAGGTAAATTATTGATGTAGTCCTTTGTCATCTCTTAGAACAGGTTTATGGAGTCAGAGTGTAGCCTCTTAACTTGTTTTCTACACACAATAGTAACTCTTGAAATAGTCATGATGCACTATCTTATTTAACCTTAATCAAACTCATGGTACACATTTCTAGATGCCTGTTGCTTGACAAGTGCATTATTGGATATGAGTTAAAGTCATTGAATAATGCTACTAAAGTACCATAGAAAATAAAATATGGGTTTTGTCCATATGCAAAATCAACTATGGTGAATGACAAGGACTAGAGATTGACCGTCGTCCAAAGAATTTGTAGCGCCAGGTGCTGCATGGTGTAACCAAAATGAGCGTCGAAGGGACCAAAGAGAGAGAGATAACGACATTAGATACAACTAGTTAGATACATTTTTTAATTAAAAAATATTGTTTGTTTTTGTCATAATAAATATCCATTCAAAATAGATCTCTATGGTGTAGCGAAAGTGACACACCCACAAACATTATGAACATAGAGACATAAATATTTATGCAGTTTGAAGAGAAGAAATTACCCTAGATCCACTTACAGGTGAGAGTCAATCACTATAACCAAAATATTTATTAGTGTACCTCTTACACTACACAGTCTCACTTATAAAATTTCTCCGAATTGCCTCTAAACAAATACAAAATGACACTAACTTCACATCTCATAACAATGCTAAAGAAACCTTTATATAAAAATAGTAATACTAATTCTTGATTTATGTATCGATATAGAAGACGAACCAAATAAATTTCAATAGATGCATGAATAGAATTGAGAACGTGCCTAAAATTTTACAAATTCAAGAGCGAACCATTCACGACAATTTACGACACTATTAACCGAAAAAAAACATTATTGTCCTTTTAACAAAGAAAAGTGAATGAATATTTGGTTACACTTCAGATCCCTTTTCTAATTTTGTCTCTTTTTCTCTTCCTCCACCCAAATAAACAAATAATAATAAAAAAAAAAAAAAACAATTAGAAGATTATAAAAAAAAATGTTTTTTTTGTTTGTTTGTGTTCTAAATTTGGGATCCAAATTTGTGTGTTGGAGCTGACAATCTGACAAGACTAATACATTAAACAAGTGGGGTCCACATTCACATGAAGAAATAGAGTTAAAAACTAAAAAATTAATAAAAATTTATCCTAAATTAATAAAAATAAAAATTTTAAAAATCCTTCCCCTCAAACGAAACGAAGGATGTCTCTCCTTAATCGAGACTCAACTTTTTTTTTTTTTTCTTTTGGAGTCTTCGAACAAGATACACCATTTGTTCGATACTTTAGTCACTTTTTTACTATGTCTTCGAGCTGAAAATTCTATTGGCATGACTCTAATATACCATGTTAGGAATTATGGGTCTCCACAATAATATGATATTGTTCACTTTGAGTATAAGCGATTCATGACTTTACTTTGAGCTTCCCCAAAAGGCCTCGTATCAATGGAAATCGTATTCGTTGATTATAAACTTATGATCATTTCCTAAATTAGTCGATGTGAGACTTTCATCTAATATATACGTTTATTTTTTCTAAAAAATCAATTTTCTTAAGAAATAAATTAAAAAAAATAGTTAATTTTGAGAAAATACTTTTCAATTTGAGCAGCCCACGTTTTTTTTTGGTATTTCTTGGTGGGTCATAACTTATCCATATCCTCTCCCTCTCCAATATGTCTTCCAACCTTACAACTTATCACTTACGTGTACGAAATTATTAATGTTCCAACAATAAACCTAAAAATTAAAGTATTGAACATTATAGACGTTAACCCCAAATTCATGTCATGTATGTAAAAAAGATATTTAGATATCTATACTATGAATAGCTTCCTTAAATTCAACCACCTTAAAACGGTTTGGAGTCTTGTATTAACTTCGTATTCTGAGAGCTTTGAAATCGTTAAGACGTAGCGATTATATTTTTTCTACTGAAATAGAGTTGTTATGATATGTATGCATGATCTTTGTATGTAGGAACGTTCATTTAAAATAAGTCATAAAAAGATGTTGTGGATTTAAACGCTTGTATTAAAAGACTTAAAACAAAAGGATGAAAATAATCGAGGTGAATTATAAATAAAACTAAAGAAAAGATTTAAATGATGCATTAATCTAACTTAAAGATGTACAGAATAAAAATGTAACTACCCTAACATAGTGTGAGATCCCACATTGATTGGTGAGAGGAACGAGTGCTAGGATGTTGAGTTATGAAGGGAGGTGGATTGTGGGATCCCACGTGGGTTGGAGAGGAGAACAAAACTTTTTTTATAAGTGTGTAGAAACCTCTAACATGTTTTAAAACCTTGAAGGGAATCCCAAAAGGGAAAAATCAAAGAAGACAATATCTGCTAGCGGTGTCTTGGAGTGTTATAAATGGTATTAGTGTCGGACACTAGGTGGTGCGCCAGCGAGGACGTTGAGCGCTGAAAGGGAGTGGACACCAAGTGGTGTGTCAGTGAGAACGTTGGGCCCTATGAGTGTCTGTGAAGACGCTGGATCACAAAAGTGGTGGATTGTAGGTTGAAGAGTGCAACAAAACATTCTTTACAAGGGTGTGAGAACCTCTCCCAAAGATATAGAAACTTCTTCTTGACAAATATGTTTTAAAACTTTAAGGATAAGCTTAGAACGAAAAGCACAAAAAGAACAACATTTGCTAGCGTTGGACTTAGACCGACACATAGATCCTATGGTCTTCAAGAACTTTAAAATAGTTGTTTAAAGTCACCATATAATAAACTAATTTCAATCCACTTTAATTATTAAAGACTCTTTTTCTTGTCCAAGTAGTTTAACTAGATTTAGATCTCCCATTTCTTAAATGTTGAATTAATTATTTATGTTAAATTCAAAACTTATGAAATTTACTATTGAAAACGTTTGTTTTGTTGAATTTAAAATTTTTGTTTTGAGATAATGAAGAACAGTAGATGGTAACCATCTAAAACTCTCTCCCAAGGTCTCTATATAAAGCTAGTTAGAGAGTAGTGGAAGTCTCAACTATCAAACCAAAACCCATTGATAATCATGGCTTCCAAGCATACCTCAAACCTCCTCTCTCTTGCCTGTGTGCTTGTCATTGTAGTGGTCTCAAAGGCCGCCGTTGAGCCAAGCCATCCCATCGATGCTGTAAGGCGAAGCAGCTTTCCTAAAGGCTTTGTTTTTGGTTCTTCCTCTTCTGCTTATCAGGTGAACCAAAAAAGTTGTTCATTTGTTCATTTTGATTCTCCAAAATGCATGAACATTGATGACATGTTGTTTCTTGATAATCTTTGTTCAGTATGAAGGTGCTGCTTTTAAGTATGGAAAGGGTCCAAGTATTTGGGATACCTACACTCACCAACATCCAGGTTCTTTTCCTCTCTCTCAAAATATTCTGTCTCTAAAAGATATTAGAAAAATTAATTTGCATTGTTTTGGGGAAATTGTAGAGAGAATCGCAGATGGGAGTAACGGAGATATAGCTGCTGATTCGTACCATCGTTACAAGGTTAGTGCAACAACCCGACTCAATACATCAAACTTAGTCTTCAGGCATTCTAAAGTAAAATCATTTATCTTCGTGTTTTTTCATGAACTAATTAATAGTTCTTTGTATGTATTACAGGAAGATATTGCCATTATGAAACAGATAGGTTTTGATGCCTTCAGATTCTCAATAAGTTGGCCTAGAGTTTTTCCAAGTAAGAAAATTAAACGTCCTTTCCAGATTTATTTTTGTTCATTAATTCACACATACAAATTCAAAAAATATTAGTATAAGATCCTATACCAGTTGGAAAAAGAAATGGACCATTCGTTATTAAGAGTGTGGAAACCTCTCTCTGGCAAATGTGTTTTAAAATCGTGAGGCTGATGATGATATATAACTGACCAAAGCGAACAATTTCTGCTAGCAATGAACTTGAGTCGTTACAATTATACTAATCAATTGTTTCGGTGGCCCAGATTTTAATATATTTTATAAAACTATATGAATTACATTTGTTATTAACATTTTAATCCTTATTATTTATTAATGCAGAGGGAAAACTTAGTGGTGGGGTGAATATGGAAGGAATTAAGTACTACAACAACCTCATCAATGAGCTCCTTGCCCATGGTTGGAATTATCACAATATTTGGTTAATCTTATTGATTCTTTCAAACATTTTGATCATATTTCATTTGCAGGCATTAAACCCTATGTCACACTTTTCCATTGGGATCTTCCCCAAGCTTTACAAGATGAATATCAAGGATTTATGGATCATCGAGTTATGTGAGTAGTTTATTTTGATTTTTTCCACAATTATATAATAATAATAAAAATGTCAAAATGGTATTATCAATCAATAATTTTCGTCAATATAAACATAACTTAGTATTAATCGTAAGAATTCATTGCAGAAATGATTTTCGAGATTATGCTGAACTTTGCTTCAAAGAGTTTGGAGATAGAGTGAAGCATTGGATCACCTTCAACGAACAATACATCTTCATCACAAATGGTTATGTGTATGGACAATTTGCCCCTGGTCGATGTTCTTCTTGGCAACCTTTTAATTGTCTTGGTGGAGATTCTGCAACCGAACCATACATTGTTGGTCACAACCAAATTCTAGCTCATGCTGCAGCTGTTAAAGTTTACAAGACTAAATATAAGGTTATCTTCTTATCACTTGAATAGCTATGAGATCTCATATCAATTGGAGAGGAAAACAAAAACATTCTTTATAAGGGTGTGAAAACCTCTATCTAGTAGGAGCGTTTTAAAATCGTGAAGCTGCGTACGATATGTAACAGTGTCAAACGGAAAATATCTACTAGCAATGGGTTTGAACTATTACAAATAGTATCAGAATCAGACACCAAACGGTGTGCCAGCAAAGATACTCGGCCTTTATGGAGGTGGATTTTGAGATCCCACATCAGTTTTGAGAGGGGAACTAAGCATTATTTGTAAGAGTGTGGAAACCTCATTTTAGTAAACATATTTTAAAACTGTAAGGTTGACGGTGATACGTAACGGGGCAAAGTGGACAATATCGGCACATTTGCTTCATATTAAGTAAGTCATTAAGTTTTAAATATATTGAATTAACATGTAGGCACACCAAAGAGGTGAAATTGGCGTCACATTGTTTTCGAATTGGTATGTCCCATATTCCGATGCTAAAGAAGACAAAGAAGCTACAAGTCGAGCTTTTGATTTTTCTCTCGGTTGGTAAGTAAATTGATACATAGTACTACCTTAAAATTTCCAAAAAAAGACATATTATATCAATGTTCCCAAATTAATTAATCGAGTAATATTGTAGGTTCTTGCATCCTCTCGTCTATGGAGATTATCCAACCAGCATGAGAACTTTTGTGAAGGAGAGATTGCCCAAATTCACAAAGGACGAAAGAATTTTGATCACAAATTCGTATGATTTCATTGGCATAAACTACTATACAGCTAATTATGCCAAATTCGATCCCAATGCAACTAGTGGAAACACGAGCTATGTGAACGATATTCGCGCCACTCTTTCAAGTACGAATTTAATTAAGTTAATGATACTTTCTAATAGTTCACTCTATTTCAAATAAAAATGGACGAAAATAAAATATTTAACTATATTTGATTTGACTTTGTGTAATGATGGGTTTGGATGGTAGCTGATCGGGATGGAGTCTCAATTGGTCCAAAGGTAATCATTTAATGTGCAAACTTCCCTCCGATAATGTCTTTTTAACTATATTGATTTCTCCGTGATTACTTTCCTTATTTGTAATCCATGTCTTTACAGGTGAATGCATCGTCTTGGCTTGCAGCTTATCCAGTAGGATTAAAAAATTTGATGATCTATATAAAGGACGTTTATAAAAATCCGATTATCTACATCACAGAAAATGGTATAAAAATCACTTTTCTAAATCGTCTTGAAGACAAAAAAAGAAAAAACATATATACTTACCTTATTAATGAATCAAATTTTTCATTTCAGGATCCCTTGATTTTAATAGCCTCAATGTTGACAAACTACTTAAGGATTTGTTTCGAATTAAATACTATCATAACCATCTCAAGAATCTACACGAAGCAATCAAGTAAGTAACTAAAGATGAAAGAATACATTTTTGAACTATGTTTGGTGCTAACTCCTTTTTTGAACCATATTATAGGGCTGGTGTAAGAGTAAAGTCATACTTTGCATGGTCATTATTGGACGTTTTTGAATGGTCAAGTGGATTTACTGTCCGTTTTGGTGTCGTCTACGTTGATTACAAGAATAACTTGACGAGAATCTCTAAAGACTCAGCAAAGTGGTTACACAATTTCCTAATGACCTAAATATGATTCACAAACCCTCCAATGCTAATTTCTTCTATCAGGTTAGAATGTTAATTTGTCATGCAACCTTAACTAGGCGGAGAAGGAATTAAACCTCTTATCTTTCGGTTTTGTTTCTTATCAATAAATGACATGAGCTCTTTTTCTTTGTCTCTACGCTCTAATTTTCGTATTTTACCTGTGTTGTACTACATAAATTAATTTTGTGTTCTTAAATTTTGAGAAGCGTAATATCAGTAGGTGACTTGTAGGTAGGGGTGAACACAAATTGATAAAAGATTACAAGACACCTTTTAAAATACTACACGTCTTTGCTTTGCTTGAGAATGCATGTCATAATTTTTGGGTTTCTTAGGATGAAAACCTTAGTAAAGTGAAGGACATTTATAAGAGCGACTAGACAAGTTATTCATAAAATACCTAAATCATTTTCCTAAAATATGTAGGTATCTTTATTCCTAAAATACTTACATCACTTTCCTAAAATATATAGACAATGAGATCATACGATAATTGAGCTTGACTCTATTGGGCTAATAATGATATTTTAACACTCATCTTCAACACTAGTTCTAGTTCACCACACCATGTTGAGGTGACAGCAAAAATCCTCATATTTTTCAGTATTCAGCCTTCTTGTAGACAAGTTTGCCACTTGGTCATCTGTATTCTTACTTCAAGACTCTCTCTAATAAAATGATAATGTACCTCCGCAGTATTTGTTATAGCATGAAATCTTGAATTTTATGCTAGGAAAACCACATATTGGTTGTTGTATATTAGATAGTCAAATTTTTGGTGCAAATCCTCAATTAAGAGTTTCAGCTCTCTGCTTCTATAGTTAACAATGATACTGTTGATTGTCTTTTGTTACACCAAAAAATTATTTTCAAATCGAGCTTGAACACATACCCGATGATTGATCTTTGGGTATCGTGATATCCTGCATAGTCAACATCATAGTATGCAGCTAGCTTGGAGTCTTCGCTTCTTTTGTACAAAAGATTGTAGACGATTGTACATTTGACATATCTCAAGATTCATCTAGCCACATCCAAATGAGGCATTTTCAGACTTTGCATGTATCGACTAATGACACCAACTACATTCTCAAATCCCTTTGGTTGGTTCATGTAGATCTCCTGGTCCAACTCTCCATGCAAGAAAACATTTTTCACATCCATCTGCCATAATTTTCAAGTTTTACTTTTCACAAGTGCTCTCTAGACCGGTACGATAGTGATCTTTGCCTCATTAAATGTTTCATCATAGCCTAGTCCATATTGTTGAGAGAACCCTTGAGCTACAAGTTGAGCCTTGTATCTCTCAATTAATTCTTCTTGGTGACGCTTTATTTTGTAAAACAACTTGCAAAAGATGAGTTTGACATCTTATAGTCTTGACACGAATTCTCGAATTTAATTCGGCTCTAAGCTTATAGTTTCTTCCTCAATTTCCTCTACCAAATCGTATTTTGTGATACTTCTTCATTCATCTATGGCTCTTTAACTTCGATTTTCATGTCGTATTGTGAGATTGATAAAAGCTTGTTTTCTAGAAATTGTAACCTTATATCATTCTTCTTTGAGAACAACATCAAAAACATGTCTCATGCTGTTTTTAGTGTCTTGTAATCTCAAATGTTCTTCTTTAATAATTACATCATGAATGTGTCTCAGGCTTATTTTGGTGTTTTGTTATCCCAAATATGCTCTAACACCTCTTTTTTTATTTTGTTTTTAAATGTAAACATTGATTTGTCTGATTTGATTCTTCATTTGCGCAACACCATAATTTTGCTTCTGCCAACGACCTCCCAAAGCTCTTGTCCTTGTAAATAGGACATAATGCATTAGAAATTACCCATCATGTTGCCTATACATCAATAAACAAGTTTTTTTGACACAAAACTTGGAAAGTCACAGACTACTCATGACATGAAGAGACTCACTCACTAATAATCTCAAGAAATTGTTTATGATATGGAAGATCAGACAAAGCTGCAACCAAAGAGCATACTAAAAATTTCAAGAGATTAAACAACCTATACAAACCTCAATCTCATTAGTTGTCTGATAGCAATTTTTTTCTTATGTTAGCTTCAATATTCACGTGCTAAGATGTAAAAAATTAAATTTTTCTCTCTTATATATTGTTCAAACCTTCAACCAAAATGTGTAAATATCTTAAGGCAATAGATTTCCATCACATTATTTTATTTAATCATGTGAGTTGTTCAAGTTGTTTTGGATCAAGAGTAAAAAAAAAAAAAAAAAACAACAAACATAGGCAGCTCAACCAAGGCAAGCAGCCATGTGCAACTAACTCTACCAGCTAAGAATTATTTTTGGCAGCTCATTTACCGGTAAAGGTTTAAAATACGAGGGATAGTAAATGTGAACTTTTTATTATTATTAAAAGCGAAGACAATGCAGTTCTCATGGCTTCTACAATAATCGTTGTATCTGTCTTACGAGAAAATTTATTTGAAAATATTTACTAAGTAGCTCACGGTTGGAATTAGAAACTATATAAGTACATGTAAGGTCTATAATGATTGATTGGTGGGACGTAAGATCATGACTAATCTTGAACTCTATTTAATCTTGAACTTTATTTTTTTTTTTAGTACAATTGGATTGGAGTACAACACACACAATCCACACACATGCTCATAGATTCACTAGGTGAGAATCACTATCATACTCAATAAACTTGACTATGTGCTTGCACGTGTTCGTATGGTCAAAACTTGTAAAAAAAAGAAAGGAACGTGAATGAAGTATCGTAAATGTGCGTATTTGTATCACTGAATTAATAATCCATGCCTAAATGATTTTACAACATACATTAAGTTTCATAATACAAAATATTAGTCGAGTCGTATGGTGCTACATAAAACATTTTCATACCTACCACAACTTTAATCTTTCATGGGACTACCACCTCTTAATCATATCATATGTTTGTGCTAAATCTTTAACTGTGCTACACATAAACATACCAGAGTACATGCATCATAGTAATCAACTTAAATAAATTGGGACTTTAATTATTATGGTTTAAGCTATTCATCCATCAAACAATTCCTCCAATCAACTTCAAAAACATTCCTACTCTTACGTTCACTTTACCTCAATTAGTGAATGACAACTATGGAAAACATCCAAAATTTACAACTCATTGATCCTACTAGAAAAGTTTACACTCAATGAACGGATCAAGTCTAACCAAGATATAGTTGAAACAATCGATTAATATTTTTTAACCGGTTACAATATACCAAAAAAAAAAAAAAAAAAAACTTTCATTCTTAAAAGTATACCAAACTTTGGAGAAGATCGAGATACTTTGCTATTATTTCATCCACCATGTCGCCTCCTCTAATTGATTGTTGTATTAAAGTACTTTGATCAGTGCAATTTTCACCTATGGAGTGTCTCATTTCCTTAGCTAGAATATGCGTCACAATTTTGTATCGCATATATACATGAAACACATTGCAAATTATAAGAAGAGATCTAGGCATTGGGGTACTCAAGAACTTGAAAATCACAAAGGAAATGTCGATTCGGGGTATCTGTCTAAATTACTTACGCATAGTTGACATTTATCATACACCATGTATCCCAATCCCCTTTTCCTCATTGTATGAACTTGGCACATGTACATTTACACTCTAAACATTCTTTGGTTCCTTTTACTTGCAGGCAAAGTTTTAAGATCCCAAGGAAATTTTATATCTAAATTTTTGTTACCAGTTTCGCCTAGTCTTTTGAGTCTGAGAAAATTTCAGATTGTTATGAAATTCAATTATGAAATTTCAGCCAAAACTCATCATCATTTACTGCCTTGAATATTCAAGAAACAAAATTAACCATTATACTCAAAAGAAAATTAAGAAAGAATCAAAGTGATGGAGCAAGAAAAGAGATAAGAAATTTATTTTAGTTCATATCATATATATAGAAAACATAACATTACTTCGTAAAAAAGTAAATGCATTAAATGCATTTGTGATTGCAATGGCAATTTATTTAGTATCTTCTCTTAGTAGGAAGTGCTCTAGAAAGTTGCAATTACAAAACACGAAAGGATAATAATATAGCATACAATATAGAAGGTTTATGTATTGTTTTCACGTCTTGAGAAAATTGTGGAACCATTTTGATGAGTTTTTCGGCTCCCTCTTCAAATTATCGTTGAAATCAACATAAGTGAGACCAAATCGCATAGAGTATCCATTTGCCCATTCAAAATTGTCCAATAATGACCATGCAAAATAGCCACCAACCCTTACACCATCCCTACACCATTTTCCAAAATACAAAGGTTGAAAGAGAAAGTATATGAGTTTCACTAAAATATCATAATTAAAAACAAGTAATCAATAGCTTAAAATCTTAGTGCTTTGTTACTTACTTCAATGCTTTATGAATATAATAGAGATGATCATGAATATATTTGACTCTGCCCTCGTCTCTTATTAAATCGCCAACATTCGGACTATCGTAGTCGAGGTATCCTGCCATTGTAAAGTTTAAATAATAAGTAAATTAATTAAACTTATAATTAAATTCTAAACTTCCTTTTCATACCATTTTCTGTAATATAGATAATTGGATTGTGATAATTTTTCTTTATATATAACAACAAATCTTCTATTCCTTTGGGATAAACAGCTAGCCAAGATGATGGACTCACCTACATCATTCATAAATAGCAAGTTATTTGAATTAAATAAGCATAAAAGGAATTTAAACTCCAAAATAACAATTTGAACACTAATATTGTTATAATTGTTAGAAGGAAGTTCGAACGCTATTACCTTTGGACCAATTGAGACCCCATTACGATCCGCTACAATACAAGGATATTATATAAAAAGTCAAATTATAGAATAGATATGTGATATGAGAAAGAATATTTGGGATAGCTGGTGAGAATTGTACTCGTAGTTAAAAGAGTGCATACTTGATAGAGTGGCATGAATATCATTCAAATAGCTTGGTTCAGGGTGAACGTTATTGGGATTGTCTTTTGCATAATTGGCTGTGTAATAGTTTAATCCAAGAAAATCAAAGGAGTTTGTTATGAGAGTGCGTTCTTGGTCTGTGAATTTGGGCAATCTATTCCCCACAGCCATCATGTTCTCCGGATAATCTCCATAAACGAGTGGATGTAACATCCTAAATGCATTTAATTATTTGGTCATATATTTGTAAGAAAACGATTAATGAACTCTTAGAGATATTAATTTACTTACCAACCAAGTGAAAAATCATAAGCTCGATCTCTAGCTTTGTTGTCTTCCTCAGAATCTGAATATGGTACGTACCATGTTGATGTAATTGTGATGCCAATCTCGCCCTTTTGGTCTGCCTAAGAGTACCATTCAATTTAAATATGCATAAACATTAGCTCCCAACTTAAACTTTATTAGACAACAAAAGAGAACCTGATATTTGGTCTTGTAAAGATTGGCAGCCGCAGCGTGTGCAAGAATTAGGTTGTGACCAACAATGTATGGTTCGGTGCCAGAATCACCACCAAGATAGCGACTTGGATCCCATTCTGCACCTCTACCGGGTGCGTATTCTCCAATTACATAACCTTTGAATGTGAACATGACTGGTTCATTTAAGGTAATCCAATGTTTCACTTTTTGTCCATACTCCTTGAAACAAAACTCTGCGAAGTCTTGAAAATCATCTCTGCAAATAATTTGCACCATTATTTTCATGTCCTTCAAAACATTTTACTTTTTCTTAATGCAAATTTATTCATTTATTTCTTTTGTTTTACAATCAAGCTCACCGTTAATAGATATTATCTATTTCGATTCGTTACTTATCGCCATCAACCTCACGATTTTAAAACATATCTACTAGGAAGAGGTTTCCACATTTTATAAGAAATGTTTCGTTCCCCTCTTCAACCAATGTGGGATCTCACAATCCACCCTCTTGAGAACCAACATCTGTAACACTATTTGTGTCTAGCTCTAATACTATTTGTAATAGCTTAAGCTCTAGTAGATATTGTCCACTTCGGTTCATTACGTATCTTTGTTAGTCTCACAGTTTTAAAACGCGTCTACCAGAGAGGCTTTCACACCTTATAAACAATGCTTCGTTCCCCTCTTCAACAACGTGGGATGTGAGATCTCACATCGGTCGGAGATGAGAATAAAGCATTTCTTATAAGGATGTGGAAACCTCTCCCTAACAGATGCGTTTTAAAACCTTGAAGGAAACTCTTGAAGGAAAAGTCTAAAGACAATATTTGCTAGCTGTGAGCTCGAGTTGTTACAAACATTGTGAAATCCACATTGGTGGTGTAGAAGCCTCTCCCTAGCGACACATTTTAAAAATCTTGTTTTAAAGAGAACAATATTTCTCCAAATTCTTACAAATCCAAAATCAAATTTGTTTATGATTGAATCTAAAATGAAGCAAATGTTACTAAAGACTTTATTTATTTTGGTAATAAACAAGACTAAAATAATATTTCCTACAATATTAATTTAATTTGAATACTTTGTAGTGAATGTGTTATTGGATTATGTAAATCAATTAGCATTAATGATATGATAATTTAAACCAAAAAGGATAATTAAAGCCTACATATAAATAATTTAGTCCCTAAGGAGCCCATGTTGCTATCACTCTCTTCAAAATATTAAACAAAATTTTATGGATTGAATTGAATATATAAGATCGGTTTGGTACTAATAATTGATACTCCTAAATCACGTGAAATATGATAATGGTATAGAAATTACTTACACAATTTGACTATTCAAGAAGCCACCATATTCCGTTTCTAAATCTTGAGGAACATCCCAATGAAATAGTGTGACATAAGGTTTGATCTCTACCAATACAAACACAGCCACATGATTAGTTGACTCAAACTTACTTAACATAATCAATGAGATTAATCACAAATAACCCACTATTTGCATGCAGTTCATCGATGAGATTATGATAGTAATCAATTCCTTGTTGATTCACACCCCCAGAAAGCTTTCCAGCTGAAATTCAACAACAACATTAATGTTCATAAATTAAGCTTAGAAAATATTAATTAAAATAGAATTGTTACACTGATTTGTTCATCTCTAAGTTCTTACTTGGAAAAATTCTAGACCAAGCGATTGAGAATCGATAAACGTTAAAACCTATTTTGTTCATGATGCCAACGTCCTCCTGTATGATCAACAATTATGGGATTTGTTTAAGATTTATATTTATATATATAGTTTGAACAATTATGGGATTTGTTTGTTCCCATTTTAGTCACCTTATAGCGATGATACTCATCAACAGTTATATCGCCATTTTTGTGATCAGCAATTCTATCTGAAATTAACAAATAAACAACATTGAGATCCATAATTATGTGTGCAATTCAACAAAATAAGTAACATTGAGAGATAGACATACCTGAATGTTTGTGAGTGTAGGTGTCCCAAATACTTGGCCCTTTGCCATATTTAAAGGCAGCCCCTTCATACTGATCAAACCATAGCAAATCAATACTCTGTTCTTTGTTCTTAATTTATTATTATTTGTATATGTAACGGCTCAAGCACACCGCTAGTAGATATTATTTTCTTTAGATTTTTCCTTTCGGGCTTCCCCCTCAAGGCTTTAAAACACATTACTAGGGGAAGGTTTCCACACTTTTATAAAGGGTGTTTTGTTCTCCTTCCCAACCAATATGGGACATCACAATATGTAACGACCCAGATCTACTGCTAGCAAATATTGTCCTTTTTGGGTTTCCCTTTCGAGCTTCTCCTCAAGGCTTAGAGTTTGATTCCAATAGTCATATGCAACTTTTACTTAACCTGGTAAGCGGAAGATGCTGCACCAAATACAAAGTCTTCAGGAAAGCTGCTTCGTCTTATTATGGCGACTGGCTGACTGCTGCTATCCATAACTGCAAACACATGAAGCACAGAGTTTAGGGAAGAACATTCTAACAGCCTAAGCTCACCACATCCTGTTGAGGATGTTGGGAGGTAGTCCCACGTTGGCTAATTTAGGGAATGATCACGGGTTTATAAGGAAGGAATACATCTCCATTGGTTGAGGCCTTTTGGAGAAACACCAAAAGTAAAATGAGAACTTATGCTTAGAGTGGACAATATCCTATCATTGTGGAGTACACTAACGTGAGATCGTTAAAAATTTTGGATGGAAATTAGGACGTAGAACGTAGAACCGAACGAATATGATGTAACGATGGATTACGAAGAAAAATAAAAGAAAGTAATTCACTTACCGCTAGCCATTGAGCTTCAAGAGGAGCAAGGGTTTGGGTGCTTAGATCTTGGAGAGTGTTTGAGATAAAAAGTTTATTTTGTTCTTAATGGACTCAAGCCTGTCGTTCCCTCCTTTTTATAAGGTTCAAGGTCAACACATTTATGAATTTGTAGTCTTTTTTTTTTTTTTACTTATTTGTTTTGTTTCTACTCATCTATATTGTTGGAATGTTATTTTAATGTTCACACGGAGCTTATCTCGGTTACTGTGTTCACAACGATCAAATGATCTATCTATTCCCTTTAAACCCGTCATTTTAAATTATATCGAGGCGTGACCTCATAATCATAATCGTTTCAATCCTATCAATCGATACAATTCACTATTAGAGAGTAGTTAGACAACTTTCTAACCATTTCCATATAACACAATGACTCTCGGTCTACCAACTACTACGATACTATATATGGAGACTTGTTAGTCATAGACAAGTTCAATTCTATCCTACAGTTAGTCGAAAGATACTATGAATAATTTTTTTTTTCCAATTTCATTTAGAAAATAATCTAGATATTACACGGTTGCCAATTAAAATAAATGTTATATTCTATTTCATATTTTTAATGTTATTATTAATTCGTAAATGGTATGCATTCTTTCCTTTAAATTGGGAGATGAAATCTATATTATTTTACAAAAATAATTCTTGTTTTTATATGGGTGTCGTGATAAAATATTTGAATATAGACTTAAATGTCCACATGATAATAATATTTATTTTTCTCGTGGATCGTGTTCAAACTTCAACAACCATATTTATTTCTGATTTAGATCGTGTTCAAAATTTAACCAAAATGGGAACGTACCATGTTCAAACTTCAACCAAATTGGTTTTATATCACATTATATGACCCCATATTTCCATCACGATGTTATAGTCAAGCCATATGGGTTCTTCTTGTCGTTCATGATCAAGAGAGACAAGATTAGAGAAAAAAAAATAAATAAAGACAACCATTTCTGCCGGCTAATAAATATTTCAACCTCCTATTCCCAAAAATTTTAAATGTTCATACAAGATAAAATAGGTCAAAAGTGGTACCTGGATCTATCTCATCTCCTATAATTTCTCCAATAATTTCGTAGCTTGTGAACGCACTTTATTAGGTATTACAATTCTTGTAATTTCTTAAAGTAACATGACT
Source organism: Cucurbita maxima (assembly GCF_002738345.1). Taxonomy (NCBI): domain Eukaryota; kingdom Viridiplantae; phylum Streptophyta; class Magnoliopsida; order Cucurbitales; family Cucurbitaceae; genus Cucurbita; species Cucurbita maxima. The sequence continues at coordinate 1,545,306 of NW_019272026.1, read as the reverse complement.
CGGTATAAAAATGTAAGTAACTTACTTGTAATCTCTTAAAATCTTTTTGAAAAGTCTTTTGTTATTCGTGTACATATAGTTCTTAAATCTTATATCATACTTAATGTTATGTATCTAAATTATATCATACTCAAGGCGTCTACTAGGGGAAAGTTTCCACACTCTTATAAATGGTGTTTTGTTCTCTTCCCCAATCGATGTCGGACATCACACTAGCATTCAAATTCAACTAGCTTATTCAAGCTCAACTTAGAGTTCCATAATTTCATAATTTTTAATAATTTACCTCTTATAAGGGGCTTTTTTTTTTTTTTTAATATTTATTTTTTATGTAACAACCTGATTTTTTTTTTAATTAAAAATAAGGTCTTCATGCATGCATGACATGATTTTTAAGTGCGAAAATGTTTATTTAAAATAATTTCAAACGATGTTATGGACATAAACGTTCAAAGTAAAACCATAAAAAAATAATAAAGCAGAAAATAATAACGTAGCATTTGAAACGAAACGGAAAAACAAATCAGTGGCCTACTCTAACCTAAGGGCTACAAAATGACAACACAATTACTCTAACACTGGTGTCATAGCCTTCATCATGACGCCGTCATCATTCGTATAGAGGTGTCTTATCTTTACTTGAAATGTAACAGTAGCACATGACTTGAATATTTTAAGAAATACTAAGTAAAGAAACTTCACTATTGGAGTTAGGAAATGCAAACACATGCAATATGGTAGAATAAATTCTTTTAACATATCATAGCATGACGTTAGGTAGCCTTTCACTCTGGGTAAGGTTGGATGTATAGTACTTCTCTACATATGGTCAATGCGTGCAAGCATGAACCCACTAAGCGGGCTCGAACACTCCCTAGGTCTGGGTTGTTGGACTAACACTTGCTAATGGGCTCTTGTCGAACACCACTGAAGGAAAGGGCCCACATAGCATCATGATAAACAATCCCACCATGTCTTGATGTCACTCCAAGTCTCGGGATGTCATTGGCCATCATAACTCGTTCGATCATGTCATCAAGAATAGACCCATGGTCACTCATATAATCGGGACATCCCAACCACCAGTTTGTCAGAGTTATATCGAGGCATTGGACCCTTCTATATCCATACTAGTTCATTTACGAAATTCATTTCAGATAGTAAGTACATAACCAACCTTCGATAATGGGCGGGGCCGCAACGTTGACACAATCGTGCAGTCCAACACTATCCTTGATAGACCCATTTCAAAGGAAGTCACTAAAGACACTTATTTTGCAACACTTGCCCCTCACTACGACACACGTATGTAACATTGGATAACTTGCTTAGACCATATGGTCTAGGAGTGGTGGAAAGCTAACACCATGTCTCTTCCAAGATATATTTCGATGCATTTTTTGGTATGATGGGTAAAGACATGATTTTGACGAACGAACATATGATATCATGGAACGTTCATTCGGTGTTCGATTGACACCAAATTTAACAAGCATGGATAAACTTGAAATTATAACCACATAACTCCAACTTTCGAGGTTAAAGCCGAGGACCCTAGCCGAATCTTGAGCAAGCCATCCTAATCTCTATCTCACCTATGTGAATGAATGTTTGGTGATGAAAGAAGACATAGCAAGGACTTGAATAGGAAGGTGGAGGCACTTGGGATCCCTTTTCTAATTTGGTCTCTTTTTTGTTCCTCCACACCAATTTTATGTCTCCATCTGTGGAAGGTTTTGTTTGTTTGTTTGTGTTGTGAATTTGGGATCCAAATTTGTGAATCGGGGCTGACAATCTGAACAAGACCATTGACTGCTACATTGTACAACTGGGGTCCACATTCACGTGATCTGTTACTTTAAATGAACGGCTGTAAAGTATCTCAAATCCCAACCGTCCATTCACTTTACCCTTAGTTTTTTAACAAATCGCAGCCATTCAGTCTTCCAACTATCCACAACCATAAAACAGGATTTATCCCATGCTATTTGATAATTAATTTTTTATTTTTTAAAATTTTAATTAATGTGGTCTCTCCCAACTAAATTAATAAAAATATTTTTCAATTATACAAATACTTTTCAAAATTTTATTGATACCAAAAAGTATCTTTATTTTTTTAAAAAAATCAAAAATACATTTATGGTTGCTACTCATTTAAAAAAAATATATATATATATATTCACCAAGCTTTTAAAATTAAAATAAAAAAAATTTGGATATAATTTATGAGGTGTCATACATTATTTTCGTCCATATAGAGATAGTAAATATTTTTTTTTGAATATTTTTTATATTAATAAAAGATATTAATGCTACTTTTAAAATTTTAAGATTTAAATGTATTTTTGAAACCAATAAAAAACTGTCAGTATTTTTGAGTTGTGACCAACAATGTATGGTTCGGTGCCCGAATTACCACCAAGATAACGGGATTTGTCCCATTCTGCACCCCTACCTTGAGCATATTCTCCCATGACATAACTTTTGAAGGTATAAATGTATTGTTCATTAAAGGTAATCCAATGTTTCACTTTATTTCCAAACTCCTTGAAACAAAGCTCCACTGTTAGCCCAGATTGTTTGCTTTGGCTCGATTACGTATCTTTGTCAGCCTCGTGATTTTAAAATGCGTCTGCTAGGGAGAAGTTTCCAGCACCTTATAAAAGACGTTTCATTTCCCTCTCTAACCGATACTAGATCTCACAATTCACCCCCCTTCGGAACCAGCGTTCTCGTTGACAAACCCCTCGGTGTCTGGCTCTAATACCATTTGTAACATCTCAAGCCCACCGCTAGCAAATATTATCCAGTTTGGCCCGTTACGTATCGCCTTCAGTCTCACGGTTGTAAACCGTGTCTGTTAGAGAGAGATTTCTACACTTTTATAAGAAATGTTCATTCCCCTTTCCAACTAATGTGGGATCTCACAATCCACTCCCTTGGGAGCCTAGTGTTCTCGTTGACACACCGTCTGGTGTCTGGATCGATACCATTTGTAACAGCTCAAGTCCACTACTAACCGATATTATCCACTTTGGCCCATTACGTATCATCTTCAGCCTCACGATTTTAAAACGTGTCTGTTAGGGAGAGGTTTCCATACCCTTATAAAGAATATTTCATTCTTCTCTCCAACCGACGTGGGATCTCACATTATCGCTCACTTTTTTCCTTTCATAGAGGCCACCATATTATTTACATTTATGTTTTGAAATTTTTACTTACACAATTTGACGATTCAAGAAGCCACCCTATTCAATTTCTAAAGCTTCAGGAACATCCCAATGAAAAAGTGTGACATAGGGTTTGATGCCTACAAATGGAAATTATATGACCCATTTTGAGATTAATAGAACTTGGTTAAGATAATGATTGAGATTAAATAAAGAATAGAAGAAGAAGAAGGCCCCATTTGCAAGCAGCTCATCGATGAGATTATTGTAGTACTCTATTCCATCTTTGTTCACACCCCCACTAAGCTTTCCCACTGACAACAATATTTTAAGAACATTAGTGTTCATAAAATTAAGCATATGGGTTAGTTTAATTCTTCCTTTTAAGTTCTTACACGGCAAAATTCTTGACCATGCGATTGAGAATCGATAAACACCAAAACCTATGTTCTTCGTGAGGGCAACGTCTTCCTTATAGCGATGATACTCATCAACAGCTACATCTCCATTCTCGTGATCAACAATTCTCTCTGAAATTTAACAAATAAGTAACATTGAGACACATAATTCTGTGTCCAATTCAACAGATAAACAACATTGAGAGAGAGAGACATACCTGGATGTTTGTGAGTGTAGGAATCCCATGTACTTGGCCCTTTACCATCCTTAAAAGCATCACCTTCATATTGAACAAAACATAACAATTCAAAATCATTCTTTATTCTTAATTTATTGTTTGTAAACCTTAAAACAATATATCCAACGTTTCTTCATCCTGGTCAGCTGAAGATGCTGTACCAAGTACGAAGTCCTCAGGAAAGCTGCTTCGCCTGACCATGTTGATACGCTCGCTGTCGTTATTAACAACGGCAAACACAGATAGTACAAAATTTAGGGAAGAACACAATATACCAATCTTTCAGACTGATCACCGAGTTTGGTTTGGTTTGGTTTGGTTTGCTCACTCGTATTAAGTAGATATCGAACGTTCAATACCCTTATATTAAAACATTGATGAAAATTGAGATCCAGAACGAATATAACGATAATCTAAAACGATGATCTAAACTAGTTCATTTACCGTTAGCCATTGAGCCTCAAGAGAAGGGTTTGAAAGCTCTGATCTTTGGAGAGAGTTTCAAGAAAGGGTTTTTGGTTCTTTGTGGTGGACTATAGGCTGTCATTCCCTCCTTTTTATAAGGTTTCAGCTCAAGAATGTATTTACTTCAAGCCATTTTTTAATTTAGAGAGTTAGAGAATTTTCACTGTTGGCGACTTTATTACTATTCTCTTATAGCACAATAATCGAGCTAGTTCATTGATAAATGTTAACTAATCATAAAGTGAGTGACTTCATTTCTCACCCATAATCGTAAAGGGAGTGACCTCATTCCTTAGCTAGCTACTCGTGAAACTTTGTCGGTCAATACAAATTAGTGCTAGGGATTAGTTGACAAGCTCTTAAGTCAGTACACAATAATCTTATAAAAGAGGCTCATAATCATAAATCATAGATCGGGTATAGTAGACTATATAACTAAACAACTTCTTATGCTTCTAATTTCAAAATTCACATTGCATTCTTTAATAAATTAAAATCGATAAATTTTATTGCTTTCAATCACTTGACATGCGTAAATAAATCAAATTCAAGAAATTAAATCATATTTCACTCATAACATTCGATAACAAATCTTATCCATGTTTCAATTATCTATTTCATGTAAACCTCGGTTTGTTATAGAAATATTGCGATTTTTTCTTTACAATTCAAAAATCTCCTAAAATCATAACAAAGGTTTGTATGGTTGAAATCGACTTGAAAAATAGAGAAAATATATAGAGGGGTCGAATTTGACTAAATTGGTCCAACTGAACCTATCAAATCGACTCACTTGAACCATGAACAATTTTTCTTGCTCTTGCTTGCTTGCATGTGTGTTAGCTATGTTTTTTGTTTCTTCTTTCGATAATTCCTTTCTAACAATGATTCTACTCGATGACTAAGGAAATCCAATGTATAGTCGAAGTGCATAAAAGCCGATAGTAAGTGTAGCCTAAGCCCACTACTAGCAGATATTATCGGCTTTAGCTCATTACATATAGTCGTCGTCAGCCCAAGCCCACTGCCTCACGGTTTCTAAAACGCGCTTGCTAGGGAGAGGTTTCCACACGCTTATAAGATATGTTTCGTTCCTCGCTGGCACACTGTCCAGTGACCGATTTTGATACCACTGTAACAGCCTAAACCCACTATTAGAAGATATTATCCACTTTACCCATTACGTTTTGTTCCCCTTTCCAACCACGGCCACCAAATACTTTTTCTAATTTTATTTTGAAAAAAATCAGATATTTAGGTTAAACTAAAATATTATATTATTATTATTTGAGTAACTTCATCCTAATTGACATGTATTCTTTTTCTTGAAATCGAAATTCAAATTGATCATAATTGACCTGTATTCTTTTTCTTGAAATCGAAATTCAAATTCATACTTTGTTAAAAAAATATTATAATAAATTTATTTATTTCATGATTTCCATGCTTTTATACTTCTAAATGTGTCTTGATAAAATATTTCATGTTCTAAGATGATAGTAATATTTATTTCTCATTTGGATCGTGTTCAAACTTCAATAATAATCTTTATTTCTCACTTGGATTGTGTTCATACTTCAATCAAAATGGATAAATATCATAGGATACCTGATTTCCATCGCATTATTTTAGTCAACCATGTGGTATTATTGTCATTCATGATTAAGAGAGAAAAAAAAAAAAAAAAACTGACAAACACGAACAACTCAAATGAACAACTCAACCACCAATTAGTGTGAAATTATTTAAGAGCATACATGAGTTTCAATACATTTCAATAAATTTTCACTTACTGAATAACAATTTTCTGACTCCTCCTGTAGTCCTTTATAGCTAAATGAGTATAAAAATCTCCCCCAAGAAGTTTACTCGTGGACTTGGACCGTTATAGAAATTGTAATGTTGCCCCATGACTTGACTTTTGCATTTTGCTTGTCACTCTCGTGCTACGATCCTGCCTTTATCTAAAAAAATATTAATATTCAGTAGAGCACTGTAACGACCTATTTTTCGAGAGATTTGGGTCACAGACCTGCTTTTCAATAAAATTATTTCATTAAATATGACGTTAGTAATCGGGAACGTGCCTTTTCTTTTCTTTTTGAGCAGAAAAAGTATTCTCTAATGATAATTTTTATGAAAAAAATGTTGTGCAAGTTTGCGGGCTTCAAATTAGAAACTTGCAATTAATCATCATTTTTAAGGAAAATTGACCTCGGTTGTTTGTATATATCGGTTTTATGGTCCTAACCTTCACATTTTCGAGTATTATACATATTTTCTTTTCGGTCATAAATTGTTTCCCTTTCTAGTTTAAACCAATAAAATATTCCTCAATAATGAAATGATTTTTGAGAAATGTGATACCCAAAATGAAAGAGTATAGATGATTAAGAAAGACTTAAAAAGAATAGTAAGTTACTACTTATATGAACAAGAAACCTTCCATATTATGGCTCAACATAGGAACTCCGAGATTAATTGTGTTTTTCATGAAACAATTTTATGTTCCGTGACCTTTTAAGAATTTTTGTTGCAAACATGTGAGTGAGAATAAAACATGTTGAAAGGACTCATGTTGGTCTGTGTAGATAGTTTTCACTCTTAAAAACGACAAGTAAGTAACCTGACCATATTATCAAAAGGAATGCTAGGGTTATTCGATGCTAAATTCAGATTTATAATCTTGGATATGAATGGTTAAAGTAGAAACTTGAAACCCAACCAAATTATAACATCAAAAGAACTCTAAAATCCCAATAGATTCCTTCCACTTTTATCGACTACAAATTACAACATATTAGGTCTATAAGAAACCCAACAACTCTACGTTGAATTATTATATATGTAAGCAATCAAACATATGAAGAAAAAAAAAAAAGTTTTGTGGGAGCAACAACATGAGTGGAGATTTTATTTCATTTTTTCTACGGGTGTATCCATTCAAACTTATTCAAAGAAATATTTTTTAAATAAAATCCATCATCAAAAGCTGCTCAAATACAGTTTTTAAAGTCACATCGTTCACAAAGCCAATTCGATTTTTCTGGCTAAAAAACCTCAAATAAAGCATGCCCATTCAAACTATTAAAATTGCACCAAAACAAAGTCGTACGTCAAAAGTTCATTCTGAAGCTCCAGTTGAATTGAGCTTGCTTCTCCAAAATGCGTTTGCTCACATCGTCGTCATTTGACTTGCAATGAGTATTTAAAACTGAGTTTGTTTGATAATTGTAAATAGTAACTTGCCATTTGCTCCTTATAGCTTGTCTGTTGAATCCTGCAAAACATGTGTTAATAATAATGTTTGATTCCAAAGCAAACAATAAGATAAAACAGAAGCTGATTAGAGGTTTCATCGTTCTTTAGATACTTGAGGCTCTAATGCTCAGCCATTCGAATTTTGGTTCATTATATATCCATGAAACTTGTGTGAGCCAGTTCTTAATAATGTTTGGGAGGGTGATTTAAGGTTAATATACAGGCAAAACATTAATGGCTATTAATGCTTTGAGGTTGGATATCCATTTGTATTGCATAGTTATAAATATCAATCTTTTTTAATTTGCTATTTTTGATGGAGATGGAAAAACAACTTTATTTTTAATTAAACAATAAAGGAAAATACAAAATAGACCGTTGTTTTTTCTATATTTTCTCCTTAATTAGCATCAATTATCTCAAGCACATCAACCGACTTATAAATAGTTCTTTTAAAGTTATTTATCTATTTTTTTAAACCCGAAAAAAAATAAATAAGATTAACAAGATGGAGAGAATCACATTAGTATTATAAATAAATAAAAAAAACCAAAATTTAAAAGTGTGGCCAAGGTTAAAACCTTCCACATCACATATCTTAATTAAAAAAGTTTATTATATATGATCGTCAATCTCACGATTTTAAAACGAGTCACTGAGTTCATATAGTTTTTGGGAAAAATTTCTAATTTTTTTTTATGTTCAAAGTACACTTACTTTTAGGTTTTAATTTGGTTATAACTTCCTATTTTACTTTTTTTTTTTTTTTTGGTCAGATAAAAGAAGATTTGTTCCCTACACGATTGTACCTCAGACAGTTATATTTGGATGGCTTTTAATGATTGGTTTTCATAATAAAAGGAGATTTTCTCTGTCATCGGTTGTACTACTAGGGTGTACATGCAACCCGACAATCCCGACCAACCCAACCCGAATTATAAAGGTTGGGTTGGGTTGGATTAGCATTTCGGGTAAGGTTGGATTCATTTTTCTGAACCCGAATTGAATCGGTTCGATTTCGGGTTCGTGAATTCTCAAGTTTACCCGAGCTAAATTTAAATATATAAAATATATTAAAAAAATTTACTTATAATAGATTTGTCAGATTGGTACTTTTGCGCTTGAGTTCTATGTTCTATAGATAAGTAATTCTAAATTTTAATTTAAATATATTTAAAGATAAACCAATAATTTTATACCTTAGTTGAATGTTCACAAATTATGTTTTAATATATTTATTTTTTATTTGTTGCAAGGTTATTATATTTCTAAATTCTAGTTTAAATATATTTAAAAATAAATCAATAATTTTAAATTCCAATTGTATTTATTTTCTATTTGGAGTAACATTATTATATCACAATTTATATATATATATATATATATTATATATTATATATTATTTTTCTAATAGTTTAGGCTATCTATCTTTATCAAATCAACTAAACATATTTCAACCTTTTATATGTTTATTTGGTTATATACAATATATTTAAATTAATCATTTTTATTGTTTATTTAATTTTATAATATATTCTTATATTTTTTCTATTTTAATTCATTTTCAAGAAATGTCGGACATTCCCTAGTTTTATGACAGGTTGAACTAGGTTAATATGTCACAATTTTCATTCGAACTATGTTAGTATGTTACAATTTTCGCTCGTTGTTTTTTATTGATTTTTTTTTTTTTTTTTTTTTTAATTTTATGGATTGATTTGTGTTTATTTGTAAATTTTTAGTGATTCAAAGGGTTCTCACAAAACCCAAATGTATGTGATAAATAAAACTTAAAAAAAAAAAAAATAACAACCCAACCCGAACCCAATCTGAAAATAGAGGATTGGATTGGGTCGGGTTGTGAAAAGTTTCGGGTTAGGTTGGGTTACCAATCCAACCAACCCGAACTTTTGGGTTGGGTCAAAAAAATCGCTCAACCCAACCCAACCCGGACCATGTACACCTCTAGTACCTGCGATAAAAGAGTTTTTATAATAAAATATTTTAAATAACTTTTTTCGTGTATTATAGATATGTTATGCATATAATAGCGACCTTGATTTCAATGAAAAAAAATGGAGTTGTTACATTTGTGCTTAACTCAACTGGCTTAGATGACATATACATCAATCAAGAATTTTAAGGTTTGAACTTTCCATTTCAAAATTAAATTAACTCGAGACCGTACGAACATGCAATATACATTAAAGAATTCTTGACTAACCACTAAAATGTTCGAACTTCTAATTAAAACATTCAAACTATAATTTTTCTACCATCAAACTTAAACCCTTTCACCTTATCTCCTAAATTTGCTACACAAATTAAATCTCTAAAACTTGTTGTACAAGTTATTAGTACTAAATTTGCTTCACATATTAAATCTCTTAAGCTTGTTCTATAAGTTATTTTCTCCTAAATTTACTCTACAAGTTAGATTTTCTAAAAACTAAATGAAGTACAGCTTCATATTAGCTCTAGGGCCCTGTTATTAACTTGGTTCATTTGTGCATGCTCATAGAAAAATATAAATCCTTTCACCTAAATCATGTTATTAAATTCATATTCAAGCTCTTGGCGTAGTGTAATTCTTCTTGTTTAGTGAAAGTTTTAAGTTTTCTTTCAGGGTACATTTTAGTCATTCACATATAACACATATATCATACTCAAGAATCATTTCATTTAAATGTCATAATCATGCATTCTCTAGCTATATAAGATAATTCATGCTCGCATGCTAGCATATTCTAGCGATCTCTACAAGTTTTATTCGAAATAAATTCATCTGGTTATTTACTTGTTCGTATGTGCCTAATCAGATCCATTCCTACTCGTTCGATGCCCCGAGTTTCTTGAATTTCCTCAAATTGGGGCTAATTGAAGTCATATTATGGTTAATATCAAAATCGAATTGAATAGGAGCAAAAGAAGATTAAAAAAAGAACCAAAGTGAGGGAGCAAGAAAAGAGACGAGAAATTTATTTTATTTCATACCATCCATAGAAAACATAAAGTTAAATAAATACGTTTGTTATTACAGTTTATTTAGTATCTTTTCCGAGTTGTAAGTGCTCTAGAAGGGTGTAATAACAAAATACAAAATGATAATAGTGCATACAATATAGTATGGAAGATTAGCATATCATTTAAAAGAAGTCAGAAAGTTGTGGAACCATCTTGCCGAGTCTTTTGGCATTCTCATCAAATTGTGCTTGAAATCAATATAGGTGATACCAAAGCGTATAGTGTATCCACTTGCCCATTCAAAGTTGTCCAATAATGACCATGCAAAGTAGCCACGTACCCTTACACCATCTCTACAACATTGTTCAAAATGTAACATAATTATAATCAACTAAGTTAGAACATAAGTTATGAACAAAGTGATTTAGTAGTTTAATTTTTGGCTGAGTACTTACTTCATTGCTTCATTAAGATAATAGAGATGGTCATTAAAATATTTGATTCTGCCCTCATCTCTTATTAAATCATGAACACGGTGGGTATCAAAGTCGAGATATCCTGCAATTGTAAAATTTAAGTAATCAAATCATTATATTCATCTTCATATGATTAAATTATAAAATTGTTTCCCTACCATTTTCTGTGATATAAATAATTGGATTCTTATAATTATTCTTTACATATGTCAGCACTCCTTTCAATCCTTTTGGATAAACAGCTAGCCAAGATGATGGGTCTACCTACACCATTATTAACACAAAAGTATTAGATTAATTTTAAATTTGAAAGAGCACATCCGAAGAATAATTTGCACACTATTATTGTTATAGTTCATCATTGAAGGAAGTTTGAACACAAATTACCTTTGGACCAATTGGAATTCCATCACGATCAGCTATCATACAAAGATATTATACAAAGTCAAGTTATAGAATAGATATGCCATATGAGAAAGAAACGCTAATCAAGTATAGATTAACTTAAAAGTATATTTTGAAAATGGTATTCGTAGATAAACACTTTATCATATTATAGATTAGGGTAAATATCAATTTAATTATTGAAGACTATCATTAAAGTAGAAATCTATTAGAATATTAGACGAGAACTGAGACTTATTTACTCCAGAGATAATTTTAAAATATATGAAAGATTAAGAGTAATACTGTAACTTATTTTATAAACAAATCACAAAGTTATAAGTTTTCTTTGTAGCTAAATTTTAAAAATGTAAGGTTTGGGTTTGAGTACATACTTGAAAGAGTTGCATGAATATCATTCAAGTAGCTTTGGCCTGGATAAACGTTGCTGGGATTGTCTTTTGCATAATTAGCTGTGTAATAATTTATGCCAAGAAAATCAAAGGAGTTTATGATGGACATGCTTGCTTCCTTTGGGAATATGGGCAACCTCCTCCCCACCAAAGTTCTCATGCTCTGTGGATAATCGCCATAAACGAGTGGATGCAAGAACCTAAATCATTGAACTTGTTCATAACGATTGAATAGAAAGAGTTATGATCTTAGCAATGGATTCTTAAAGGTATTAGTTTACTTACCAACCAAGTGAAAAATCAAAAGCCCGATCTCTAGCTTTTCTATCCGCCTCAGAATCTGAATATGGCACATACCATGTTGATTCCAATGTGATGCCAATCAAACCCTTTTGGTCTGCCTAAGAGAACCATTTAATTTAAGAAGGCTTCAAATATATATAAACATTAGCTCCCAACTTAAACAACAAAAGAATAGAGCAAAGAGAACCTGATATTTGGTCTTGTAAACATCGACAGCCGCAGCGTGTGCAAGAATTAGGTTGTGACCAACAATGTATGGTTCGGTGCCGGAATTACCAGCAAGATAGCGACATGGATCCCATTCGGCACCTCTACCGGGTGCGTATTCTGCCATTACATAACTTTTGAAGGTGAAGATGTACTGTTCATTTAAGGTTATCCAATGCTTCACTTTTGGACCAAACAATTTGAAACAAAGATCAGCGAAGTCCCGAAAATGATCTCTGCAAATAATTTCCTTAGGGTAAATTTATAGTGCATTTAGACAAAAATGTCGCCACATTCTTACCATTTCAAAATCTAACTTGTTTTTGTAACGTTTCAAGCTCACCACTAGAACATATTGTCATTTTCATAATTCCCCTTAGATATTGTTTTTGTAATTTTTAAAACTTTGGTTTTAAAACGCGTTTGCTAGATAAAGGTTTCGTTTCGTTCTCCTCCCCAACCGATGAGGGATCTCACAATTCACTCCTTTCGAACTGATGTGGGGTCTCACAATCCACCCCTTTCAGAGGCCCAGGGTCCTCACTAAGACTCGTTCGTTTCTCCAATTGATGTGGGACCCCCCAATCCACCCCTTCGAGGCCTAGTGTCCTTGCTGGCACACCGCCTCGTGTTCATCCCCCCTTCGGGCCTTAACCTCCTCCCTGGCCACACCGCCTCGTGTCCACCACCCTTCGAGGCTCAGCCTCCTCGCTGACACACTACCTCGTGTCCACCCCTCTTCGAGGCTTAACCTCCTCGCTGACACATCGTCCGGTGTATGGCTCTAATACCATTTGTAATCGTCTAAGTCCACCACTAACAGATATCGTCCTCTTTGGACTTTCTCTTTCGTGTTTCCCCTCAAAGTTTTTAAAATGTGTCTACTAGAGAAAGATTTTCATACTCTCATAAAGAATATTTCATTCTCATTCCCAATCGATGTGAGATCCCACATGGAAGATTTTATTATTATTTTAGAAAAATAACCCTTTCCAAAATCACTCATCAAAATTCTTTAACCTTTATATTTTATATGATAATCTCATACAAATTTACTTACACAATTTGACGATCCAAGAAGCCACCATACTCAGTTTCTAAAGCTTGAGGAACATCCCAATGAAAAAGTGTGACATAAGGTTGGATGCCTACAAATGGAAATTATATGACCCATTTTGAGATTAATAAAACTTGCTTATAATAATCATTGAGATTAAATAAATAATAGAAGAAGAACCCACCATATTTAAGCATTTCATCGATGAGATTATTGTAGTAATCTATTCCATGTTTGTTCATACCCCCACTAATCTTTCCCGCTGGAAGAAGATTAATGTTTATAAAGTTAAGCTTCTAAAATATATATTAAAGTAGAGTTTTGAGATTGGGTTTGTTCATCTTTTTTAAGTCCTTACTCGGCAAAATTCTGGACCAAGAGATTGAGAATCTATGAACATCAAAACCTATACTCCTCATGAGGGCAACGTCTCCCTGCATTGTCAACAATTAGCTAATTATACGTAATATATTTGCATAACAATCAGTTTATAGCATTAGTCTTGATGGAAAATTAGTAAAATAAATTGCTTTTAAAAGAAGCTATGTGTAACTACTCAACTCCACCGTTATCAAACATTATCCACTTTGGCCCGTTACGTATCATCGTCAGCCTCACGGTTTTAAAACTCATCTACTAAGGAGAGGTTCTCACACCCTTATAAGGAATGTTTGGTTACTCTCTTCAACCGATGTGAGATCTCACAATCCACCCCCTTGGGGCCAGTGTCCTCGCTAGCTCACCACCCAGTGTCTAGCTCTAATACCATTTGTAACTACTCAAAGTCCACCGTTAGCAGATATTATCCACTTCAATCTATTATGTATGGCCGTCAGCTTCACGATTTTAAAACACGTCTATTAGGGAGAAGTTTCCACTCCTTTATAAGGAATGTTTCGTTCTCCTCTCAACCGATGTGAGATCTCACAATCCACTCCATTTTGGAGGCCAACGTCCTCACTCACACTCGTTCCTCTCTAGTGGGATCTCACAAAAATAGTTACCAAGAGTTTAAGATTTGCTTAGTTTGGAGTTTGGAATCTATATTTAAGAATCGTTAAACGAGTACCCAGGTGAGCTTTTCCATCCCATTCCTATGACTCTATTTATTTCTTCCCATTTTACTCACCTTATAGCGATGATACTGATCAACAGCTACATCTCCATTGCTACGATCCTTAATTCTCTCTGAAATCGAACAAATAAACAACGTTGAGAGCCATAATTCAGTCTGCAATTCAAAAAAATAAGCAATTTTGTGAGAGAAAGACCTGGATATTTGTGAGTGTAGGTATCCCATGTACTTGGCCCTTTGCCATACCTAAAGGCAGCACCTTCATACTGAACAAACCATAACAAATCAATACTCATTCTTTGTTCTTAATTTATCATTATTTGTATATCCAACTTTTACTCAACCTGGTAAGCTGAAGATGCTGTGCCAAATACGAATTCTATAGGAAAGTTGCCTCGCCTGATCGGCTGGATTTGGTTATTGACAACTGCAAACACAAGAAGCACAAAATTTTGAGGTTGGAGGAAGAGAAAGAAATGAAACAAGTTCATTTACCGTTAGCCATTGAGCCTCAAGAGAAGGGTTTGGAGAGTGTTTCAGATGAAAGGGTTTTTGGTTGTTTGTGGTGGAACTGTACCATGCCGTTCCCTCCCTTTTATAAGGTTTCTGGTCAAGAGGTGTATTTAATTCTAGCCATTTGTGTTTGTATATTATTTTTTATTTGTTTATTTGTTTCTATTTTTTTTTTCCCTAATACTTTATATATTCGATTCTTTTGTCTTTTTGTAAAGGGGTTTTCTTTTCTTTTAATTTGATTTACTAGCTGATGCAATGTCCTGAGTTTTATGTAAGATCAATTTACATTTTATTTTTTTCAATTTTAAATTTTGAGCTTTTCTAGTCGATGGGTATTTAGATTCGATCGTCTTCCCTTAGATCTTGAGAGTTAGAAACTTGAATTTTTGATATGTTATCTTAGGTGTGATTCTAGATAGATTCCATGAAGAAATTTGGCAAGGATTCAATATTAAAATTGGAGTTTCAAGAACGTCTTTAAGTTTCGGTAAATATGTATAAACTGAGTTTGAATGTAATTACTCTAGTTTGTGATTGTCCAAAAAAAAAAAAAAAGTTATAAGAAAAATACATTTGTAAAGATGGGCAAAAAGTTCTAACTTTTGGTGAAGGAATCAATTAGATTCGAGCTTTGTGCAAGAAGATACCAAAATACAAAGAAAATAGTTTGAATCGAATTTCTTCATCAGAATATGGGTCTCACGCAAGTTGAGGCAAGCAGAGGGACCCTCGTCACACGACTGGGCGGATAACACATCTGGAAGCGCTAAGGACACGTGTAAGTAGAGAAGCGCATTTGGCTTCTGGTGGCAACACGTGTCGTGGATCGACCCAACCTATCCAACTCGAGTTAGATCTGAAACCCACGCATGTGAACCGATAACCCTACGCCAAAACCAATAATGTGATCCAACCCAACTCGTTGAACTAGCCCGACATCACATGACTACTCCTTTCATCCGCTTGTAAAATACCCTGTGGCGCATGTGTGATGCATGAGTTCCCTTTTCCTTGTCAATCGACCTCCATTTGTTAGCTTCCCATCCTTATTTCAATGCTAATCAATTTTTTTTTTTTTTTTTTTTTCTAAATTAGGTTTGTAAAATTTTCGATGTGACTTTTTTTGGTGAATAATTAAACTCATAAAGGCACAGGACAACTAAGTAAGTAACTTCACAGATTTTAGGTCAANATTTTTTTTTTTTTTTTTTTTTTTCTAAATTAGGTTTGTAAAATTTTCGATGTGACTTTTTTTGGTGAATAATTAAACTCATAAAGGCACAGGACAACTAAGTAAGTAACTTCACAGATTTTAGGTCAATAATATTTGAAAAGATCACTTGAATACGCATGCATGCTAGCTGTCATGACCCAAATTTGAGGCTTTAAAACTCGAATCAAACTAAANAAAATTTAAAAACATAAAAAAAAAAAAAAAAAAAAAAAAAAAAAAAAAAAAAAAAAAAAAACAAAATAAAATCCAATAAGAAGGTACGGTTCAAACTTAATACATATAGGGAAAAAGGTGTAGGATACAATTACAAAACAAAATACAAAAGACACAATTGTAAAGACAGACTTACGTTCCACAACAACCGCCTCTGTTACTGCACAAACTATTGAATGCTCATCTACCTCAACCGTCAGCCTTCGATATCTAATAAAACATAAAGGGAAAAGGGGTGAGTAGTACTCAACAAGCAACCTATGTCTAGGCTCTCTTCACATCATTATTCTAGCATATGAGTTCTAGGAAGTTTAAGCCTAATCTCTACTACTATCTTAGAATATGAGGTTCAAGTTTCAATTGGTACTTATCTTACCGATCCACTCTGGGTACAAAGGAGGTGGTTCACTCCTTTTTGGCGTTACAGGTCTTCTAGGCGAAAAATTTCATCTCTAGAGTGAACTACTTTTCTATTCTTAGACTTAGGTAGCTTGCTTTGCATACTCAGTGTGAAACCGGTGTCTTGGATTGAGGCGCTACCTTGTACAACTCTCTCTGGTGTGAATATTAGGGTATGCGATAGCTTACTCTTGTCATCCATGGGAGGTTCACTGGCAAACCCTACCTACATAACCATAAAGTCACCCAAGGTTGGGGGAGCAACCCCCCTTGTGCTTGACAGCTACTAAGACAACCAACGTAATCCCACGTCCCCTCTTAAGATGTATTTGTTGTGCAAGATAGTCCAATTAAACTGTCGGTCACACAAATCTAACACCTGGCTCAACAGTACTAGTATTGAAGTAGAAATGAAAATAGAAGCTCTATTGACATTGTACCAACTATTAATGGCCTAGAGGCTACCTTGTCATTCTTTGATGTCGTCGAGGACTACTAGGTTCTTGGGGACATCTAGGCAATTTAAAACTTGTCTCTGGTTTCCAAGACATCTAAAACCAACTCCTCAAGCTAATCTAATCTCTGGGTGCACACAGGTCTATTTCTCTAATCGCCGCTCACGATATTACCTAGAGCATAGTATGCATATTCTAAAAGGCATCTTGGTCATATTTAGGAGCTGTGGAGGTCCATTGGATTCCTAGGGCGACTACGTGGCTTAACGCGAACTTTTGTCTCTAGGGTACTTCGGTCCAATTCCTTGAGGCTCTCTTAGTCTGAGAGAACTAGGGTCTAGATCTAATTACGGTGCTACAAATAGAGTGGTTTACATGTTGACCGAGGTTAGTATGTTTCCAATAGATACTATACCCAAGGATTGTGAGTGGTGATATGAGGGATAGACTTGTGTGCACCTGGGGAGTGGATTAGCATTAGGAGTTGATCCTAGACATTTTGAAAATAAGAGACATGTTTTAAACCGCTTAGATATCCCTAACAAGCTAGTAGTCCTCCACGACATTCAAGAATGACAAAGGTAGCCTCTAGGTCGTTAACAATTGATACAGTGTCAATAGAGCTTCCACTTCCCTTTCCACTCTGGTACTAATACCGTCGAGCCAAGCTTAGGCCGGTTAGGGTTGTGTAACCGACAGTTCAACTAGATTATCCTATACAGCAAATTCGTCCTATGTGGGGATGTGAGATTATGTAGGTAGTCTTAGTAGCTATTAAGCATAGGGGGTCGCTCCCCCAACCTTGGCTGACTAGATGGTCATGTGAGTAGGTTAGCACACACCATAATGTCGCAACTAAAGAATAGAAAAGCAAGCAACTTAAGTCTAAGAATAGAAAAGTAGTTTAGCCTAGAAGACTTGGGACACATGAAATGGGTGAACCACCTCCTCCATACCAAGAGTGGGTTCGTAAGCAGTAAAGTACAACTCAAAACTTCGAGACATCCCAAATACTAAGATAGTTGTAGAGACTAGGCTCAAACTTCTTAGAGCTCAAAGTAAAGCTCGTGGATACCTCTAGCATAAGGATCCGATGAGATCCTATAAGTAGGTTGTTTTTTTTTATTATTATTTTTATACTCAAGTTCCTTTCTCCTTTCTTTTTTTTATCAGGTATTTGCAAGTTGCTGGTTGAGGTAAAGGAGTGTTCGAGAGCTATCAATCACAGAGGGAGTTGTTCTGAAGCATCAGTCCGTCCATTTATTTGAATTTTTTCGTACTTTGTTTTGTAATTACATCCCAAACTTATCTTCTCCGTTCATAATAAATTTGAAGAGCATCATCTTATAACTAAAATCGATTTGTATTTATTTTTGGTGTTATTATCTTTATTTCAATTTAAAATGTATCCATTTTCATCTTTTATTTTATTATATTTTTTAATTTATACATGAGATTCAAAATCTCGAAAATAATGTCGTGACAAGTTTTTACCTAACAAAATAAGTATATGGTAACAACTCTAATAGATTCAAGTCTTTGAAAACTAAGGTTATTAATCGAGTATCAAATAATTATTTTCCTCTCGACCGTCAAATCCCTCACATTCTCTAATCAACATCTTTCACTATCCAATCTCTCTTTCTTCATATACGGACACATTGGAGCATTGGGGAACATTTGTGAGTCACCATGGACAAAGCCCTGATCCCCCTCATTGATACCCAATACCTCTCCCTATCTATCTATTTTAATCTTATGGCAACAACCCACACCCTTATTCTCTATCCTTTTGATCAACTTTACTACAAATAAATGTTGAATATGCAAGAAGTTTGAATATATAAATGAAAAATTAACAAAAATACACTCATTGTATACTTCGTCACTAAACAATCAAGTCAACCAACGTCACAAATAATTCATTAATGGCAAGTCAAAAGGAACATAAACATGGATCAACCCTGTCTCAAAATTCAAGCATGAATCAAGCTTTATAGAGCATTCTTTTGAAGGATCTTCCCCGTATTTAGAGGATAAGATTGTTGCATATGATCCTCTTTCCTTTTATTAAAATCTTCTGCGATTCTTATCTTCAATAATTTCTTTTTTGATTCTTTATGCGTTATCTCCATAAGAAAATTCTGTTCTTTGTTTTCTTATGATAAATAAATCTACATGGTTCCCTAAGAAATAATAAAATAAAACAACCAATTAATAAACCACCTTAGTAGCAAATCAAAGAATCAAATAATTAATAAGATAAAGCATGAACCAATACTATATGATAAAATTCAGGCCTGAATCAAGCTTCATACATGGTCATATATGTTTCTTTATGGGTTACATATATAAGGGAATTAAATTATTTTTATTTATTTTAATCTTACCGTGATGGTGTAAGAGCCCAAGCCCACCGCTAGCATATATTATCCGCTTTGACCCATTACATATCACCATCAGCCTAACGGTTTTAAAATGTGTCTAATATGGAGAGGTTTAACCTCATGGTTTTAAAACGCGTCTACTCGGGAGAGTTTCCACACCCTTATAAGAAATCTTTTATTTCTCCTTTCCAACTTCCAACAGATGTGGATCTCACAATCCACCCCTTGGAGGCCCAGCATCCTCACTGGCACACCGGTGATTGGATCTGATACCATTTATAACAGCTCAAACCCACCGCTAGCCGATATTGTTCGCTTTGGCCCGTTACATATGTTCGCTTTGGCCTGTTACGTATGTCCGCTTTTGCCTGTTACGTATCGTCGTCAGTTTCACATTTTTGCTCCCCTCTCCAACCAATGTGGGATCTCACAATTTGACCCTCTTGGAGGCCCAACATCCTCCCTAGCAAATCATCTGTTAACTGGCTCTAATATTATTTGTAATAGCTCAAGCCTACTCTTACTCGATATAGTCCGTTTTAGTCCGTTACACATCGCCGTCAGTCTCACGATTTTAAAACGTGTATGCCAGAGAGAAGTTTCCACACCTTTGTAAGGAATGTTACATCCCTATAATTTATTATTATATTATCAACCTTTCTTGCACAATTTATTCTCCATGATCTCATCATGTCCAAATAAAATAAATAAAAACAATTCCTTTGAATTGATGGGCTCTCGAGTCGTGAGATCGAGGAGGGCTTGGGGGAGGGTTTGCACCTTTTTGACAGGACGATATTTGGTTCTGTAGGTTGACATGACGGCGATTCTTAAGGCATTGTCATCTTTTCTTTGAAATGAATACACTCCATCGTTATCGAATCTGATTGTGTGGAGGCAATCCGTTCTTTAAATCGGGAGGATGAGAATTTGACACCGATCAAATTGTTGGCGAAGAAGGTGCTGTGCGTGGTATTTGCCACATATGTAGGCTGTAAAATTGTGTTGTTGATGGCATTGCAAATATTGCAGTCCTTGCAACTTTTCAGATTGGCTTCAGGCCTTTGTTGATGCCAATTGTTTAGGTGTAAACTAGTTTGTTACTTGCTTCGTTTGTAAGAAGTAAAAAGTAAAACAATCGAAAGTTCAACTCAAGCGTTCTTTTGTACACAAATAAAATAGAAAAAGCTGGAAACTCAAAGGAGGAAGACATGGATGAAGAAAGATAAGAACTTTATTAGAGCTATAAGATTAGGTTTGATAAAATGTTGTTGCAAACCTACAAGATTTATGCTAATCGAAAGTCACTATCGAGTATATACGTAAATAAACATTTAAAACTTCATCATAAACATTGACATGTAATTACTTGTTCAAAAACATCTTTAAAACAATATAAGAAAATACTAAAAAAAACATTTAAAAGTAAAAACACCCTATACTAACTTAAAGTCTAAGAAATGAAATACCACTCTTTTATGCATGGACAATGATCTTTACTTGTGATGTGCTCCTCCTCAGCCTAGTGATGTGATCTTTACTTTTACCTAAAATAGCACACAACTTGAATATTTTTTAAAATACTCAGTAAATGTCTCTACTATTGAATCCGGGAATGCAACTCATGGTTAGAGACCTATCGTTAAAATCATCGTAGAGGTGGCCTCCAGTCCAAACAAAATTGGAAGTGTAGTACTTTCCTACACACGTGCGAATGTAAATCCCCAAACGGTCCGCACCCCCTGGACCCATTGTAGTCGGGCTAGTTGTTCATAGTTAGACGTCTAGAGGTCAACAAACCCCTGAGTATGATGCAAGACATGATCATCATTATCGTCATCATCATAGTGTACGTGTTGATACTCATCATCATAAATAGAGAAGTAACCCGATGTATATGACACACAATATGCATGATGTCCCTATAATTTTCATCTTTAAATCATTCTCGTGCCACAAACCTTTACATCATTCACACATTAGTAACATGCATGCATTAACCTTCATACATTCATCATTATTAACATTAACTAGGGTTGTGTCTTAGAAAAAATTGTCGTCATAATGCATCACATCATTTTAATATGAAATATCATCATATTAAGTCATCTCATCATTATATATCTTACATCATCATGTTATCATGGATCATCATCATCATGTCATCATCATGCACATCATAACATCATCATATAACATAAAACATAAATGACACGTGCAAGGGCCACTAGGAACGTGTCATCATACATAAGGTAAGTCTTTCAACCACTAAGACCACTTACTTGGTTGACCTAGGCTGAAGCTACTATGACCTATTGATAGGCCGAACGGTTCAAGTGGGATGATAAAATGAAGTAAGAGACTTCCTTTTATAGTTGAGGCCACCCAACTTCTCAAATTAAGCAACTTGGGACAATTTTCCTTTCCTTTTTTATTTTCTAATTTTTGGGTTATTACAATTGTACCCTAATGCCACAACCAAAATGTCAATTGTTGTAGCGGAAGCGGAAGCAAGATCGATCGTATTCACACTCACAAATATAAATTAAACAAAGAAACACAAAGATTTACGTGGTTCAGAGAGAAGAAATTCCCCTACATCCACGGGTGGAATTGATACGTTCGACGACATGATAATTTTTATGATATGACATACGTGCAACATGAATGATATGTGATATGATTGACATGGAAATGACAAATTGGCATAATGTACAACCCTGATATACTCATGAAAAGTTATGATATGAAGGAAGACGCTAGCGGGGTTGTTATACATGATAATGAAAAAGGAAAAATGTTGGAACCTCATTTATTATCGTGTGTTCATGCATCAGGAGATACTTCTTCTCCTTTTACAATAGTACGGACGTGTATGCTAATAAGGCAGGGAAGCGATCATTATGTTTGTAATAATGTTGTCATGACAACTGCTATTCCTAATGGGTGGCTGGCATCGACCGCTACCAGAGAATGCTCACTCAACCAGAAAGGGTCCCAGGAGGTGTGCGAACCGACTAGTGGGTTCATACTCGCACTTGTGAACTGTGTGTAGAAAATTAAGAACACATCCAATTACTCGCTTAGGAAAGTAGACTAATTTGATAGGTCTCATTCATGATTTGTATGTGCTTGCCTATCAGGGGGTCGCTTACTGAGTATTTCTTAAATACTCAAGTTACATACTACTTTTATTTTTCAAGCAAAGGCAAGGCTCCTCTGTACGGCTGACGTTGGCATTGCAACCTAGGAGATAGTGACACATGCATGGGGTAACTATACTTATTTTTGTAGACTAAGGTTAGAAAAGGGTGTTTTTAATTTTAATGCTTATTTATTTCATTTGGTATTTTCATGTATAGTTTTAAAGATGTTTTCAAACATGCAAGTCCATGACACTATTTTAAGATGAATATATGTTTAATGATAAAGTTCCAACGCTTATTTCCATACAAAATGATTACATTATGATGACGGTAGCAACTCTAGGTAAGTATAAATTTAGGGTCGTTACAGCTTCTTTAAAAGCTTCCGTGATTGTCGTATACTCTGCTTCGATGAGGCAATGCAATAGTAAATTGCAATGTTGAATGCCAACAAACCATTTCACCAACCATTGTGGACAATAACCAGCATTGAATCGTTGCTTATCCATCTCCTCTTGTCTCTTGGAAGCAATTGACATGTCATCAACATACAAGATAAAATAGATAAACAAGTCATCATCAAGGAACCAAAAATACATACAATGGTCAAATTGACTATGAGTGTACTTACGTTCCATCATGAAGTGATGGCACTTCATATACCATTGATGAGAACAACCCATACAAAGATTTCTTCAATCCACAAATGCCACAACCAAATTCTCTGATACCCATTGTTGTAGTGGAAGCGGAAGCAAGATTGATTTTACTCACAAACCCTCAAATATATATTAAACAAAGAGACACAAAAATTTACGTGGTTTGGAGAGAAGAAATTCCCCTACATCCACAGGTGGTAGCCAATCAATATAACCAAAGTGTTTATAGGTGCATCTCTCACACTCCTACACTACAAAGTCTCTCTTACAAAATTTCTCCTAATTACCTCTAGACAAACACAAAATGACAATGACTCCACATCTCAAAACAATGCTAGAGAAACCTTATATAGACATAGCAATATTAATTATTATACATGAATCGAAACAATATTAATGTTCATACATAAATCAAGATGATTCAAGTGTCAATATAAGAGAATGTACCCATATATGAGAAGAACCAAATGAATCTAATAGACTCCCAAATAGGGAAATGTACTTAAACTATTCATGAATCAAACAGATTCATGAAAATTCTCAACTTACAATCCTTTCAACCCAATTAACAATCTATCACAAACTTCTTAATGGACACACACTAAAAAGGTAATTGTGAAATTTCACGCAAACTCCTCAACATTAATGTCTTACAAACACTCAAAGAAAACAAACGATTATGGTAAAAGATAATTAAAGAAGAATCAAAGTGATCAAACACGAAAAGAGATGGAGAAATTTATTTTACTTCATACCATCGATAGAAAACATAAAAGATACATCATCAAACATAAGTTTATTTGTTATTGCAATTTATTTAGTATATTCTCCTAGTAAATGTTCTAGAAGGTTGCAATAACAGAACACAATATGATAATAAAATATATAACATAGAAGATTCATGTATAATTTTCAGGTTGTGAGAAAATTGTGGAACCATTTTGCTGAGTCTTTTGGCATTCTCATCAAATTGTGTTTGAAATCAATGTAGGTGAGACCAAATCGTACAGTGTATCCACTTGCCCATTCAAAATTGTCCAATAATGACCATGCAAAATATCCTCGAACCCTTACACCAGCTCTACAACATTTTCCAAAACATAACATAATTACATTCAACTATTGGTGAAAGAGTAGGAACAGAAGTTATGTACGAATAAATAAGCTAAAAAAGTGATTAGTAGTTTAATCTTGAACTTAGTTACTTACTTCATTGCCTCATGTAGATAATAGAGATGATCATGAAAATATTTGACTCTACCCTTGTCTCTAATCAAATGATGAACATGGCAGCTGTCAAGGTCGAGGTATCCTGCCATTGTGAGTCTAATTAATCAACAAATTAATCAAATATAGACCTTATTTTTTCTTGATACAATTAAATTATAAAGTTATTTTTTGTACCATTTTCTGTGATGTAAATAATTGGATTCTTATAGTTTTTCTTTATATGTATCAACAACTCCTTTAAACCTACTGGATAAACTGCTAGCCACGATGATGGGTCCACCTACACCATTATGAACACATAAGTAGCAAACTGTTAGATTAAAAGGTGACAATGGCATAAAATTAATTTAAACTTCATAGTATAGCAAAAGAATGCACACTAATATTGTGTTAATTCACCATTGAAGAAACTTTGAACACTCGTTTACCTTTGGACCAATTGGAACTCCGTCGCGATCAGCTATCGTACGAACATATCATACAAAGTTAGATCTTAGAATAGATGTGATATATGTGAAATAAACGCCAAATATATTTGGGATAGTTTTTTAGAATTGTCTTCCAAGTCGAACACTTTCTAACAAAAAGTATGAGTACGTAAGAGTTCATACTTGAAAGAGTTGCATGAATATCATTCAAATAGCTTGGGTGTGGATGAACGTCATTGGGATTGTCTTTTGCATAATTAGCTGTGTAATAGTTTATGCCAAGAAAATCGAAGGAGTTCATGATGAAATTGCTTTCGTCCTTTGTGAATGTGGGCAATCTCCTCCCCACCAAATCTCTCATGCTTTGTGGATAATCTCCATAAACGATTGGATTTAAGAACCTAAATGCATTTAATTTGGTCATATATTTATAAGAAAATGCTAATGATATAATAGAACGAAGCTCACAGTTCAAGTCCACTACTAGCAGATATTGTCCTCAAAACACGTCTGCTAAGGAGATGTTTCCACACATTTATAACGAATGCTTTGTTTCTCTCTCTGACCGATGTGAGATCTCACGATCCACCTCTCTTCGGGGCCCAGCGTTGTTGCTGGCACTCATTTTCTTCTCCAATCGATGTGGGATTTCAAAATCCACCACCTTCGGGACCCAGCGTCCTCGCTAGCACTCGTTTCTTTCTCCAACGGATATGAGATCTCACAATTAGTTGTAAGATCCCCCATCGATTGGAGAGGGGAACAAAACGTTCTTCATAATTGAGTGAAAACCTCTCTCTAGCATACCCATTTTAAAACTATAAAGGAAAACTCTAAAGAAAACCATATCGGCTAGCGAAGGACTTAAACTGTTACAGGAATTAATATTTACTTACCAACCAAGTGAAAAATCAAAGGCTCGATCTCTAGCTTTTCCATCTGCCTCAGAGTTTGAATATGGTTCATACCATCTTGACACCAATGTGACGCCAATCTCACCCTTTTGTTCTGCCTAAGAATTCCATTTAACATCACTACCTTAATGTTTAGGTTAAGAGGAGAAGATGTATCGTAACTTTCAACTTATAACTTTTTTTTTAAGAAAAATAAAAGAGAACCTGATATTTGGTCTTGTAAAGATTGGCAGCCGCAGCGTGTGCAAGAATTAGGTTGTGACCAACAATGTATGGTTCGGTGCCGGAATTACCAGCAAGATAGCGACATGGATCCCATTCTGCACCCCTACCGGGTGCATATTCTGCCATTACATAACTTTTGAAGGTGAAGATGAACTGTTCATTTAAGGTAATCCAATGCTTCACTTTTTTTCCAAACTCTTCAAAGCAAAACTCTGCAAAGTCTCGGAAATGGCATCTGCAAACAAAGCTCTCCCTCAAAACTAGGGAATTCTTTTTATATTCATTAACCTCTCATTTTGTTAGAATTAGTGTGGGAAAGAGCTAAGCCCACAAATATTGTCGACTTTGACTTATTAAGTATTGCTATCAGTCTCACAGTTTTAAAATATGTTTATTAGTGAAAGGTTTCACACTCTTATAAAGAATGTTTCATTCTCCACTCCAACCGATATGAGATCTCATAATTTCCCCCTTGGGGTCCAGTGTCCTCGTTGGCACACCATTCGGTGTCTGCTCTAATATCATTTGAGAGAAACCCTTGAAGGGAGAGCCCAAAAGAGACAATATTTGCTAACGGTGGGCTTGAGCTATTACAAATAGTATCAGAGCTAGACATTGGGTTGTGGGCTAGCAAGGACGTTGGGCCCCCAAGGATGGTGGATTGTGAGACTCCACGTCGATTAAAGAGGTGAATGAAGTATTCCTTATAAAGGTGTGGAAACCTCTCCTCAACAGATACGTTTTAAAACGTCAGACTAGACTGACGGCGGTACATAATGGACTAAAACAAATAATATATGTTCACAGTAGAAATAGGCTTAGACTATTACAGTGTATCACTTAACACTTACTCGGAAAGTAAATAGAAAGGATCCAAGCTTGATTAAATTCTATGGTTCAATTTAAAGAAATTGTAAGTGTAAAGGTAAAAATCTTATACCTTTTATTTGATTTTTTTCAAAAGAAATGTTATTGAAATGAAAATTTATGATCTTTTGTTACTAATAACTGATGATCTTATTTTAGAACAATAACCCTTTTCAAAAATCACTCATACATATCCTTTCACGTTTATGTTTAATACGATAATCTCATAAAAAAAAAAAAAAAATACTTACACAAATTGACGATTCAAGCAGCCACCATATTCGTTTTCCAACGCTTGAGGAACATCCCAATGAAATAGTGTGACATAAGGTTTGATGCCTACAGATTTGTTGACCCATTTTGAGATTAATAAAACTTAATTAAGATAATCAATGAGATTAATCACTAATTAAATGAATAATAGAAGAAGAACCCACCATGTTTAAGCAGTTCATCGATGAGATGATGGTAGTAGCGTATTCCATCTATGTTCTTACCCCCACAAAGCTTTCCCGCTGAGAAGAAGATTTTAAGAAGAACAATGTTTATAAAGTTAAGCTTCGAAAACGTATATTAAAGTGAATTTTGAGAATTGGTTTGTTTATCTTTTAAGTCCTTACTTGGAAAAATTCTGGACCAAGCGATTGAGAATCGATAAACATCAAAACCTATACTCTTCATGATGGCAACGTCTTCCTGCATTGTGAACAATTATTTGCTAATTATACCTAATATTTTGCATTTGGTACCCTAATCCCTAACTGGCATTTGCTTCATGGTCGAAGAGTTTGTAACGACCCTAAGTCCACCACAAGTATATATTATCTTTTTTGGACTTTCTCTCAATATTTTTAAAATACGTCTATTAGTGAGAAGTTTTCACACCCTTATAAAGAATTCTTTATTGTCTTCTCTAATCGATGTGGGATCTCACAATCCACCCTCCTTCGGGGCCAGCGTCCTCACTAGTACACCCAGGTATTTGGTTTTAATAGCATTTGTAACGGCTCAAACTCACCGCTAGCAGATATAGTTCTCTTTAGACTTTCTCTCAAGGTTTTTTAAAACGCGTCAGCTAGTGAGAGGTTTTCACACCTTTATAAATAATGTTTAGTTGTCCTCTCCAACTGATGTGAGATCTCACAGGGTTTATTGAGCTAGACGAGTTTTGCTCATCCACTCTTATGATGCTATTTACTTCTTTCAATTTTAGTCACCTTATAGCGATGATACTCATCAACAGCTATATCTCCATTTTTGTGATCAGCAATCCTCTCTGAAATTAACAAATAGACAACATTGAGAGAGAGAATTATATGTGAAATTCAAAATAAACACCAATGAGAGAGAAAGAGAGAGACCGGGATGTTTGTGAGTGTAGGTATCCCAAATACTTGGCCCTTTGCAATAATTAAAGGCAGCACCTTCATACTGAACAAACCATAATAAATCAATACTCATTCTTTGTTCTTAATTTGTTATTATTTGTATATGCAACTTTTAGTCAACCTGGTAAGCTGAAGATGCTGCACCAAATACGAAGTCTTTAGGAAAGCTGCTTCGCCTGACCACATCGATAGGCTGGCAGTTGTTATTGAAAACTGCGAACATAGGAAGCACAATTTTAGGGAAGAACACAATATAACCATCTTTGAAACCCATCGCTGAGTTTGGTTTGGTTTGCAGGTGAGACTTTTTGGCACCAAACTCATATAGAAAAGATATGTAGCAATAGAGAGAGCTTTAAATAATATAAATATTGTGAAAGATAACACTTGATGAAGTTAAAAAAAACCATAAATGTAACGCTCGTGTCCAAGATTTAGATCAGAATTCGAAATTCGGATTTGGCACCTAATGACCTCGACATTCCTCTACATCCCCTGCGATATTGTTACGTTACCTACTTTTTGCTTATTAAGAGCGATGACTATTATCACTGACCAACACGATACCTACTCTTCATTTCTTAAGAGTAAAGATTATCCTCACAGACCAACACGAGTTGTTTCAGCATGCTTTGTCCTCATCATGTACATCCTACGAAAATTTTCAAAAGGTCACCAACATAGAATTGCTCCAAGCAATGCACATTTTTATATGTGGTTTCAAAATAACTCTCATTCAGATGTGGTTTTAGTTCATTTATTTACCCATTCTTTACTTGGGTGTCACATGCCCACCAGCTTCCACCTTAGTTCGTCTTCGAACCACATCTTATTGGGAGAGGAACCACTCTGATACCATTTTTAACACCTCATGCCCAGGATTCGGATAAGAATTCGGAATCCGAATTCGACACCTAATGGTCCCGACATTCCTCGCTTCTTAAGAGTGAAGATTATCTCCACAGACCAATACGAGTTTTTCCAGTATACTTTGTCTTCATTCACATGCATCTTAGGGAAATTTTCAAGAAGTCATTCAATATAGAACTGCTTCAAGCAAAACATTTTAACTATCGAGTTCTTATGATTGAGCTACCGAATAGGAAGGTGCACCTTGTTGGTATAGGTAGTAACTTTCATTTCCTCTAAGTCTTTCTTAATCATTCTAATACTCCGGATAACTTTCATTTGGATGTAGTCTCAGCTCATTCATGAACCCTTCCTACCCTTCTTTTTACTCAGGTGTCATAACAAAACAACAAAAATATAAGACGAACATATTGTCGAAGGACATGTAATGATTGATTGGAGGTAAAGAATAAAGATTATTGAGAAATTTTGAGGTTGGAGGAAGAAAAATAAATGAAGCTAGTTCATTTACCTTTAGCCATTCTGCTTCAAGAGAAGTAAGGGTTTTGCTGCTTTGATCCTTGGAGAGAGTTTCAGATCAAAGGTGGCTTGGTTGCTCTTTGTGGTGCACTGCAGGCTGTCGCTCCCTCCTTTTTATAAGGTTCCAAGACGTGAGATGTATTTACTAGTAGTCTTTTTATTTATTTGTTTTGTTTCTACTTTTTTCAATGATGCTTTATTCATATTCGATTTTTTTTGTCTTCTTGTAAACGATTTTTATTTTCAAACTAATTTAATTTCATTTACTAACTTCATGTAAGATTGATTTATATTATTCTTTATTTTGGGATTATGTTATCATTTTTTTTAACTCCGACTCGTGGTGACAATTACACTCTTACGATAGTAGGACAACGACTGTACGACACTTGTTCTAACCTAACAAACAAGTCAGCCGTGAGAAACGCAGATTTCACGGACAACGTCGGCGTATGCTTGAGCCTCAGGTCATGTTTGAGAGAAATGATTTAGCAAATGTGAGCGAGGAAATACGTTGAAAGCAATTTTAAAGAAAACAATGTTATAAATTAAAAGTGTGTAGGCAACAACAATTACTTTGATAGCATATAACTTGGATATGAAGAATTGACAACTAATTGCATCTTTCTATGGTACATTTTGGTGCATTTTAGCCCCAGCGGGTGTAGATATGATTTTGGTAAACAGTCACACACCCCTGTACACAACAATAATAGTAAAAATTTATCTAATATAAAAGAAAATAAAAAAAGTTTGAAACTAGCATGCAGGTCACAGACAACACGTCCTTGACAAGTATGACTGAGGAATTTGACATGTGACCGCATGCAACATGCCTTTTGTTAGACGAACACGACTCTCCACAATGGTATGATATTGTCCACTTTGAGTATAAGCTCTCATGGCTTTGTTTTGGGCTCCTCAAAAGACCTCATACCAATGCCAATGGAGTTAGTATTCCTCACTTATAAACCCATGATTATTCCCTAAATTAGCCGATGTGGGACTTTCATCATCCAACACCTCCCATCGAACAAAGCACGCCTCCTTTGGAGTCTTAGTCATTTTTTCTTTTTGGAGTTCTTTGTTCGACATTCGAGGATTTGCCAATCTATTGGCACGGCTAAGTTTAGGGCATGACTCTGATATTATGATGGACGAACACGACTCTCCACAATGGTATGATATTGTCCACTTTGAGCATAATCTCTCATGGCTTTGCTTTGAGCTTCCCAAAAGGCCTCGTACCAATGGAGTTAGTATTCCTCACTTATAAACCCATGATCATTCCCTAAATTAGCCGACGTGGGACTTTCATCATCCAACACCTTTGACAAGCACGATCGTGACACAGGATATAAGTGCATACATAAGTGTCCTCAAAGCAACATGTGGTGAAATCGCATTGGCTGGAGTGCCGAGCGAGTCGGGTCAGCTGGAGCAGATTGCCCTCAGGTCGGACACAGGTGGTGAGTGGATTGGCACGTCTTCAAAAACTATGCAGCACATACTAATTCAGCCAAACCCAAATTCAATTCACAATTTTGATTTCCTTCCTATTTTCTTCTCATTTTCATAACTTTCTCTAAATAACTTAGAATCCACTTTAAACTTCACCAAAGTCCGTAGAATTTTTTTTTCTTAATTCTTCATCAGCCACAACCAGAAATAATCAGTACAAAGTTGGTCTTGAATTTAAAATTTACCATTTCTTAACATTCGCGGGAACATTGTCTTTCCATCCGAATTAACTCTTGCTTCCTACATAAATCTTGCGTGAAACTCTTCCGATATCAACATGCTAAGAAGTTGGACCTTAATTCCAAGAAAGATTCTAGACTTTGAAAGAAAACCAAAATCAAGAACACGAAAAGCTTATCTTTGATTCTTCCTTAATTCTTGATAGGTTTGATCATATCAAAATCTCATAATCGTTCTCCAATGCCTCAAGCATTTTTTTTCCTTTTTTTTTCTTTCGTTCTCTTAATCATACTAATTTGATTGGGGCTAACGAAACCTCTAATTAGGATTAAGTAGTCAAAAGCTTATAACGATTCTCCAAGGCTGTCTTTGTATGCGAATCAATTTTGACTTCTTTCATGAAAGTTCTCCAATATCAACATACTAAGAATGCATAACTTAATTCTAAGAAAGACTTTCAAATTTGAAGAAAAATTGAAATCAAGAACACGAAACGCTTATCTTCAGTTCTTCCTCGATTCTTGACGATTCTCGCAACACCTTTATGCATTTTTTTTTTTTTTTTTTAAGGAAGTTTGACAAAGTTCCAACTTCAAACCACCTTTTCGAGTTGATTTCCACGTTCTCTCTCTAAAGACTGAAGCCCCATTTTTTTTTCTCTATTTCCCCTTTGATTTCTTTTCTCTTTTCCTTCATCATACAAATCTAACTAGGACTCATGGAGACCCCAAATTAGGGATAGATTATCAAAGGACCAATTTACCTTCGAGTTTGACTTCGACCGATTTTCTTAGTTTTTTACTATTTTCTTAGGCAATAAAATCTCATAAGTTCAACTTTAAAAGAAAAAAAAAATCAAGTATTTAATTTCTTGTCGGAACTCGGGTGTTACATCCTAGAACCAGATTAGTCGTTCAAAATATAAATCGTCAAGATCAAGTTATAGGATGTTCATCGATCACTCGTGAAACGATCAAGTCGTTGGTTGTGCCATGTGGTCTATCACCATAGGAAATTATTTTCGAACTTGTGTACTTTATTGTATGCCTACAAGTACTTTAAGAGATCTTTCACTATCCTCTCTATCTTTGTTCATATACGAACACATTGGAGCATTTGGTAAAGGTGGTGAGTCACCGTGGACAAACCCCATGATCCCCCTCAATGAACCAAATACCTCTCTCTATCTATCATTTTTAAACTTAATGGCAAGAATCCACACCTGATTCTCTTACTTTTATCTTTTTGTAAGGCACAAAATGATTGATTTACTTGATGCCAAATATATGTCCAAGATGCAAGTTTACTCATAAGAAGAACAAAGTTGATATATACTAAGATATACTTCGTCAAAGGATCAAAGCATGGATCGATCCTTTTTCGTTTTCTTCTCAAGGATCTCATCCTCTTTCCTTTTTTGTTAAATAAAATCCTTTGTTTCGATTCTCATCTTCAATAATTTCTTTTTTGATTCCTTACTTGTTATCTCGCCCACAAAATTCTGTTCTTTGTTTCTTTGTTTTCTTATGATAAATAAATCTAAACATTTCCCCTAGAAATAATCAAATAAAACAACCAATTAATAAAAAAAAAGATTTTTTTTTTTTCCTCAAACCACCTGGCGATTAATGATAATAGCAAATAAAAGAATCAAAGAACTGAAGCTCAATCTCAAATCCACATCAGTTGGAGAGGGAAATAAAGTATTTAAGGGTATAGAAACCTCTCCCTAGCAGACGCGTTTTAAAACCGTGAGGCTGATGGCGATACATAATGGGCCAAAATAGACAATTTTTACTAAGAGTAGACTTGTGTTGTTATAAATGATATTAGAGCCAGATGTCATGGTCATGTTCGTCCAAGGCGTGTTGCCCATGGCCGCATGCCCATGACAAGCCGTTTATGTATTTAGAGTGTGAAAATCCTAATTTGATCTCAAGAGAGTTCAGTAAAAGGTATGCACTTTTTATCATTGACTAACTTTGAAGAGCTAAACGAAGCTTAACTCTGAAATATTGTTGATGGATAGTTTATAAGAGAAAATTAAGTTATCATCAGAGTGCATAAAATAGATACGATATATACATTATATGGCTGATATCGATTCGAAGCTTTTTCAAACTTTGCATGTGAATTTCATTGATAAAATTATACCAAAATTTGAGAGAGAAAAAACACACTAAAAGAGAAGGCAAGCTTCGTTTCATTGATAATCAACGCCAAAATCATAAAGATCAAAACATAAGACAAGGTTTTGCTATTGCAACTTTATTTAGCTACTTCTTTCTATGAGTAGTCTTTAAGAAACTTGCAATAACATATAACATATAAAAGTTCACCAAATAGCAAGAACTTGGTAGCTGAAACATCTCTAGATCTTGAGGAAATTGGTGAACCATTTCAGTGAAAGTTTTGGTATTCTTTTCAAGTCGTTTAAGAAATCAATATAGATGAGGCCAAAGCGCTCGGTATATCCCGATTGCCATTCAAAATCGTCCAATAACGTCCATGCAAAGAATCCTTTTACCTTTACTCCATCCCTATAATATTTGATTCAAATCATTTATCGCCAACATGAGAAAAGAAAAAAAAGAAATAACTTACTCCATTGCTTTGTGAAGATAATAAAGATGTTCGTTGTAGAATTCTGCTCTCTTCTTATCATCAATCAATTCCTTAAAATTAGGACCATCATAGTCAAAATATCCTGCACGATGTATAACTTTTATGAATAAATAAAATAAAATAAATAATTAGGAGGATGGAACAAAATTTTTGTTCTATTACCATTTTCTGTGATGTAGATAACTGGATCGTTATATTTTCTTTTAATGTCCATCAACGCATCCTTTAACCCTCTTGGATAAACCGCGAGCCAAGACGATGCATTCACCTTAAAGACGAACAAGCATAAGATGTTTATATCGTTTTTCAAATTTCATCCTAAGAGAAAGCTTAGACAATTTACCTTTGGACCAAGTGAAGGTTCATCTGTAACGATCATACGAAGTGTAATTAGAGAGATTTAAATGAAGAAACCTAAAATATAAGCAAATATCATTTTGTTTATGAGTAAGAAGTATAGAAGTAGGAAGAATCACGTACTTAAAGAAATGGCTCCAGAATCAGTGAGGTAGGATGGACGTTGAGCTGGTTTGTCATCATTTTTTGCATAATTGGATGTGTAGTAGTTGACTCCAAGAAAATCATAGCTTCCTTTTATCAAAATTCTTTGTTCTTCTGTGAACTGGGGCAATCTTTCTTTTACTCGGGATATCATAGTCTCTGGATAATTACCATGCACGACTGGATTGAAGAACCTACATTTTCCATTTAAGTTATTTGGTCAAATAATGAATACAAATGTAACGATCCATGTGCAACTGCCATGATGGCTCTGACATTCCCTTTTATTCCTTGCAGAATGGTCACGTTATTTAAAACTATTTCTACCAACCAACGTGAGATTCCACATCGGTTAAGGAGGAGAACGAAACATTTTTTTTTTTATAAAGATGTGAAAACCTCCTCCTAAAGATATTTTTAAAACTTTGAGGGAAAACTAAAAAAAGACGATATTTGGTAGCAGTTGACTTGGGTGTTACAGTTTTGTTAGAGATTACCTACATAGAATTATTTCAAATAAAGCATGCTTAACTTTAAAGTTCTTATGAAAAAGAAAGTGTACCATATTGGTATAGATAGTAATTTTCAATTCTTTTTAAACTTTTATTAACCATCTTATGCTCTTATTCAGATATGATCCTGGTTCATTGATATATTTATGTTTTTGTGAGATATCACATCGATTGGGAAGGAGAATGAAATATTGTTTATAAGGGTGTGGAAACCTCTCCCTAGGAGACACGCTTTAAAAACTTTGAGAATAAACACGAGAGGGAAAATCGAAAGAGGTTCTTACGATCTTGTTCTCACTCACATGCTTCTTAATAAAAAATTTTAGAGATTACCCAAAATAGAATTGTTTCAAATAAAGCATGTTTAAAAGTTCTTATTGATTGAGCTATCAAAAGGAAAGTGTACCATGTTGGTATATTCTTAACCATCTTATTCTCTAGTTCAGATATGATCTCTGTTCATTTATATATTTCTCTCCGGAATATCTCAAGAAAATGTGTACCGAAATAATTTTAATAGAAAGTTGTGAAAATTTGAAAGAAGAAAAAATCAATAATTCAAGAGGTTTGAGTTGTATCAATAAATTTACTTACCAACCAGAAAAGAAATCAACAGCTCTATTTGCAGCTTCTATGTCGGCCGGAGTATCTGTTAACGGGACATACCAATCAGCCAGCACTGTGATGCCGATCACACCCTTTTGTGTTTTCTGCAAATCAAAGCCATAGAGAGCGGTTGAAATATGATTGAATTAAGTAAAAAGTTGGTATATTTGTTAGAACCTGATATTTGTCTCGATAAACTTTGACAGCATGAGCATGAGCAAGAATTAGGTTATGACCAACGATGTATGGTTCTGTGGCTGCATTCCCACCAAGACAATTGTGAATTTGCCACTCTGAACATCTACCAGGTGGATATTGTCCCACTGCATAACCCATCATGGTGTAAGTATTTGGTTCGTTTATTGTGATCCAATGCTTAACTCTATCTCCAAATTCTCGGAAGCAAACGTCGACGAAGTCCGTAAAATCTTTCCTGTAATTGAATTTTAAGTTTAGACAGTTCAGGCTCAACACTAGTAGATATTGTACTATTTGAGCTTTAAAACACGTATGCTAGAGAGAGGTTTTCACATTCTTATAACAAATGTTTCGTTGTCCTCCCCAATTGATGTGGGATCTCACAGTCGATTATAGGCTTTCCCTTTCGAGCTTCCTCTCAAGGTTTTTAAAACGCATCTGCTATGGAGAGGTTTTCACACTCTTATAAAGAATGGAGAGATTTTCACACCTTGATAAAGAATGTTCTCTCAAGGTTTTAAAAACGTTAATTCTAGAGACAAGTTTTCACACCCTTCTAAAGAATGTTCCCCAAGGTTTTAAAAACGTGTCTGTTAGAGAGAGGTTTTCACACCCTTATAAATAATGTTTTGTTATCCTCTCCAACAAATGTGGGATCTCACAATTGATTATAGGCTTGCACGAGTTATCCTCTCCAACCAATGGGGATCTCACGATCGATTTTTCACACCATTATAAAGAATGTTTCGTTATTCTCTCCAATAAATGTGGGATCTCACAATCGATTATAGGCTTGCACGAGTTATCCTCTCCAACCGATGTGGGATCTCACAATCGATTTTTCACACCCTTATAAAGAACGTTTCGTTATCCTCTCCAACAAATGTGGGATCTCACAATCGATTATATGCTTGCCCAAGTTATCCTCTCCAACCGATGTGAGATCTCACAATCGATTATAGGTTTTCCCTCTCAAACTTCCCCCTCAAAATTTTTAAAACGCGTCTACTAGGGAGAGGTTTTCACACTCTTATAAATAATATTTCGTTGTTTTCTCAAACCGACGTGGAATCTTACAATGTTTTTGCAAACACTTTCTAACAATGATGAAGATGAAAATTTGGCAACCTCAATATAAATTTACTTACACTATTCGAGAACTTAAGAAGCCTCCATATTCATCGACAAAAACTTGTGGAATTTCCCAATGAAAAAGTGTAACCAAGGGTGTGATGCCTACAAATCATAATATTTAGTGGTAAGTAAAGGAGAAAAGAGTAGTGTTCATACAAAATATTCAACAAAATTTGGTAGTTTTCTTTCTCTAATTTCAAAGTTATCACTTATCTAATCGATCTAACAAGTTCTCAATCAAATATTTTTGAAAAAGTTATGAAAAATTACGATAATACCAACCCTTTGAGATCATGTCGTCAATGAGATTATTGTAGTACTCGATTCCCTCTTTATTCAGACCTCCTTCCAAAGTTCCATCTACATTAATAAAATATGAAAAACGCTAATATTACAATCAATTAATGAGAATAGTACTCATATTACTTTAATAAACGAAAATTTCTCGAAATTATGAGTCGATAATTCCTTAATTACCTCGCAATATTCTCGTCCAAGAAATCGAGAATCTATAAGCATGAAAGCCAGTTTCTTGCATGAAGGAAAGATCTTCCTGCATTTATAAATATAAAAGTATGCGTCATTCTTCCAAAATTATTTTCTAAAACAAAATAATTAAGCTAATCATAATAAGATCCAAACAAGAGTTAGGAGCTCTCTACTCGATACATTCCTTTATTGTTAATACTAAGTTAAAAATAAAATTTTAGAAATAGAATTAAAATTTTGTTGTTAAATTTTTTTTATCCTCGGTGACGAACACCGTCTATTTACATCTTATAGGTTATCTCTAAATTTTTTAATATTAGTTTTACAAGTTCATGAATATTCTTGAAACATGGTACAATTTGTAAGGGTATTTTGAATTTTTTTTAAGTTTAAAATATTAATAAAACAATTGAAAATTCAAAGGTATATTTGGAACATTTTGAAAGTTAAAAGTAATTTTTAAACGGTATTAAAAGTTCAAGGATATTTTTAAATAAAGTATTACGGAAACATTTCAAATTTTAGAAGTATTCTTGAGATAAAGTACATGCAAATAGGTTCAAGTGTTACAAGCATTATAGATTAAAACTAAATCCTAGTTTTGGTTGCCCTCCTACAAACCTTGTAGCGATGGATCTGATCAACTGCTACATCTCCATTACTACGATCCACAATTCTCTCTACAATTCACAAATACGTAGTTATTTTTCATTTCTCAACCTTCCTCCAAAGATTATTAGAAACATCGATTATTTTACTTTCGAATAGCTCGTATTTGAGAATTTAAAAAATCAAATACCACAAGAATTTTTACTTTTCTCGACGTCAGGAAGGGTCGAGAGAAGAATGTGCGTTTCATTGCCAAAAATACGATAAAAATCTTGTGTCAACAAAAACGTTGCCATAGGGTTATAAGTATATCTCAATGAAATTAAGCTTATAAACACTATTTTAAAACAAAAAATTGAAAATGAAAGTAGTTCTTAAAAAGCTTTTGACTTATTGTTTGGAGAATTTGGCCAAAAATTGAAAGATGTCATAAAAAAAAAGTAAAGAATATATGCTAAGAGAATTAAAAAAGCACAATGAGAAAGACCTGGGTATTTATGAGTGTAGATATCCCAATTATTTATTCCTCTTGTTGAGATACCACCTTCATACTGCCAAGAACATCAACCAAAAAGAAACAGTGAAACCCACATTCCTTCATTGAATTTGGTACTTACAAAATGAAACTTAATACTCATTTCTTCACCTGGTAAGCTGAAGATGCTGCACCAAAAATAAAGCCTTCAGGAAAATCACTTCGTTTGATTTCGTGATTACTATCGTCGTCCTGCACTTCCACTACAAGAACACGAAGAAAGAGGAAGAAGACGATAACGCAGCCATCTTTGATACCCATCATCGCTTGTTTTTTTTATGTTTCTTTGGTATTGAGTGATTATTAGGAGAAGTGCAAATGTTAACATTCAAATCCATTATAAGACAACTCAGAGACTATAATGCCTATTAATGCATTAAAGTAAAGCGAGATAACATTCGGTTATTATTGTAACGAACCATCCGGATTTAGAATCCAGATTCGGCATCTAATAGCTCTGACATTTTTGCAATATGATCACTTTACTTACCTCAAGACCAACGTGGATCCTTTTTAGCATATTTTTCTCCTTACAGGTTTGTTAGAAAAATTAGTAGATGGTCAGCAAAAGCACACTTAACTTTGAAGAAGTTCATATGATTATCCACTCAATAAGAAGATAAACTTTATTGGTATATATATATATATATAAACTTTCAATTCTTTTAAGTTTTTCTTAATTATCTCATCTTCAGGATCACGCTCATTCGGATGAGTGTCGGTTCATTCACGTACCCTTCATTTACTCGGATACCACAATTATTAACCTCTATGTTTGAGTTATACTTTTCATAAGATCATATATTACGTTCTTAATAATAAAACTATCGTCTTTATTAGTTCAACAATGGTGGAATAATAAAATTATTGACTTTCAAGATGGTATTTAGTATCTTACCTACTAAGACAACTAGTAGAGCTAAAAAACACTTCTAGATAAAAATTTATAACAGTTATAAACCTTGATTTATGAAACTATGAAACAAAAAAATTGTTTATATGTTCAAGCCCACTCTTAACGAATATTGTCATCTTTGGACTTCTCTCAATATTTTAAAACGTTCTCTTAGGGAGGGGTTTCCACACCTTTATAAAAAAAATGTTTCATTTTCCTCTACTCAGATCTCACAATCCACCCTTTTAAAAGACCTCCTTACTAGCACACTGCTCTAAACCTGGCTCTTTTTGAAGTGTGAATAGTAATTTAAAACGGTCCTAACAAATGTGAAAATTTTTACGAAAAGGATTTTGAGGCATCAAAACTCTTTTACAAAAAAAGAAAACTAAAAACGAAACTGATATCAAACGAGCCTACACTAAGAAGCATCAAAATCATGATAGAGCAAAGAAAAATAATGTTAATGTAGACACTTAGAAAAGTAGAACAAGAAAGACCTGGGTGCGTGGGATTGTAGATATCCCAGTTCTTCATTCCCCCAGCTGAAACACCATCTTCATACTAATAAAACAACATTATAGAGTGAAACCCAAATTCCTTTGAATCTTGGCACTTAAAACTTAAAGTTCAACACATTTATCACCTTGTATGGAAAATCTCTTCGACTGATTCTGTGGGCAAGATCCTCCTCCCGTTGTGCTCCAGCAAGAAGAACTACTAAGTTGAGGAAGAACATGATAATATAGCCATCTTTAGTAGCCATCTTCACTTGTTTTTGCTAAGTGTTTGGATGGTGTGTGATTTTCATTTCCCCACCTTGCTTCCTTTATATAGAGAGATAGCTCATACACAAAAATATTGGCTTCCACCTCTTCTCTCCCCCATATTCCCTCCGTACCCACATTTTATTCTCTCTTGCTCTTTTGTTTCAAGATTCGAACATGTTTCATTGTAGAAGTACAATTTGTGTTAGCTAGTAAACTATATCTCTAGGTCATTCATATTATACTTTATTAAAACATTTCAAAATCTATTGAGACATCATGTAACACCTAATATCAAGGTGTTGGATTAGTATCCGATACTTTTGTGCCCGACATTCCTCTACATCCCCTGCGATATGGTCGTGTTACTTACTTCCTACTTCTATAAGTGAAGACTATTTTCATAGACTAACACATGTTCTTTCAGTATGTTTTGTCATCACTCATATGCATCCAAGAAAAATTCTCAAGAGATTACACATCATAGAATTGCTTCAAGTAAGACAAGTTTAACTTTGGAGTTCTTACAATTGGGCCTTTAAAAAGGAAGCTATACCTTTGTTGGTATATTTAGTACCTTTTAATTCTTTTAAGCCTTTTTTAGTTATTCTATGTTGAGTATTGTTGAAGGAAGTCCACATTGCCTAATTAAATGGATGATCCTGAGTTTATAAGTAAGGAATAAGTCTCCATTGGTATGGGTCTTTTAGAGAAACCAAAAGTAAAACCACCCGAGCATATGCTTAAAGTGGACAATATCATACCATTGTAGAGGTTCTGTGGTTTCTAATATAGTATCAGAGTCATACCCTTAACTTAGTCATGTCAATAAAATCCTCAAATCTTGAACAAAGAAGTTTTGAGTCTCGAAGATGTAGTCAATAGTGACTCAAGTGTCGAACAAAGAGTGTACTTTGTTCGAGGGCTTTAGAGAAAAAAGTTGAAGCTCGATTAAGGGGAGACTATTCGAGGGCTACATAGGCCTAAGGGGAGGATTGTTGAGGTATAAGGAATGTCTCTGTTGGTATGAGGTCTTTTGGAGAAACCAAAAATAAAACCATGAGAATTTCTACTCAAAGTAGACAATATCATACAATTGTGGAGTGGAGAACCATAGTTTCTAATTCTATCTTCAAGAATACTCTCATTCGAATATGGTTTTAGTTTATTCCTATACTCCTTTTTTATTACTTGGGTCCATTATTAATATGATTAATTTGATCCCAAAACAATACATTGTACTCTTTTCAAGGATCTCCCTTGTTTAGAATATAACTTTTGAAATTGATCCCTTTTTTTCTTCGTTAAAACTCTATTTATTTTCCACATCTTTCTATTAGTATATTGATTATGTTTAGAATCTCAATAATTCTTCTTTCACTAAATGCCTGAAACCTTAGCTCGTAGTCTTATTCTTTCTTCCATTCTATAATTTCAAAGGATCCTACATGTTCTTCTATTATTCCTCTTCTTTAGTTTCATTCATTCTTTCTTTCCTTAATTTCAAATGATTCCCCATATTCTTCTATTATTCCTCTTCTTTACTTTCGTTCTTTCTTCCTTTCCTTAATTTCAAATGGTTCCTCATTCATCTTCTTCTATTATTCCTCTTCCTCGTGTTTTTTCTTCTATCATCTCCACTTTGCTCAGGGCTTTCTCACAGTCATTATATTACTATCCTTCTTTTTCTCTTCAATCTTCTTCTACACACTTCTGTTTTGGATTCTTTTTTTTTAATATAGCATGTGCTCAATATTTGAGTGGAACTAGCTGTCCAACTTTTTTTTGGAAAAAAAAAATTAATTTGTAGGATTTTATTGAAGATATTAAAAGCTGAATTTTAAGTAGTAATAGAAGTATTCAGAAACTCGAGAAAAAAAATATATAATAAAATAGTAGAAATAAAGGAAAAGTGATATGAACCGGGACATAAATTATGTAATATAAAATTTAAGGAAGATGCTAAGAAAATATTGTCAAAATTATCAAAAGATGTTTCAATTCATGCCGAAGAAGAATCAAGTATCATTGTTATAAATTTTGGGTGGATTATAATTTAAAACTATAGTATTTCTTTAATGCATTTTAAGACTTATTTACATGATGGTTAATTATGATCATAAAATATACTGGTTAATTATGGTCATATGATGGTTAAATTTTTTATTTTGAGTCTATATAAAGTAATGTATGTTATCTTTGTAAAAGAGATTTGAAAAATGTAGTAAAAGAAGCATTTGTGCTTTTCTTTAGTCAATGACGCAATTTTATGTACTTTAGGTTGCATGTAGAATCATTGAAGCTTACATTATCAATTGTGAAGTGATTTGAATTTCAAACAAGTGTTCTTACCTTGAGATAAGCACTCATACCAACCATTTTCTCATTATTAGCTCCATTTGTTTTAATTAGTAAGCATGAAATAGTTCATAGGGCAGATAGCTAACCCTAATGCTCCAGCAATTCGGAAAACAAACTTTTGGGAATGATATGATAATTTTAATCCACAAAAAATCCTCACCAATTTTGATAATTAACAAACAAACCAATGCATAATTAAAAAAGAAGACCCATCTTATTATTTTTCAACGAAAACACAAAAATAAAAACGACAAGACAAGGATTTGTTATTGCAATTTATTTAATACTTATTTCCACTAGCAGTCTTTAAGAAAGTTGCAAGAACATGTTGCAACGACACACAGCAAACGACAGGAAGTGGTTGGCGAAACATGTTCATCCCTTGAGGAAATAAGAGAACCATTTTAGTGAATCCTTTGGTGTTCTGGTCAGGTTGTTATTGCGATCGATGTAGACGAGGCCGAAGCGCTTTGTATATCCATCTGACCACTCAAAAGTGTCCAGCAATGACCATGCAAAGTATCCATTTACCCTTACGCCATCCCTATAATTTTTCCAAAGTTTTGTAAGAACATTATTAATGACAAAGAAACACAACAAAACACTATATTTAAACCAACAAAAATGAGGTCTGTTTGTTTAATGTTGTTTGTTGTAAGTCCCAAGTCTAGGATGGGATGGTTCTGAGATTTCCTTACTTACCTTCCCTACTACATGATTACTTATTTCTTTGAGCTTCTAAGAGAGAAAACTATCCTAACTGATAGGGTGTGGAAACCTTCCTCTAGCAGACGTGTTTTAAAGCCTTGAGTAGAAGTCCGAGAGGAAAAGCCCA
The DNA here is from genome assembly GCF_002738345.1 of Cucurbita maxima. Taxonomy (NCBI): domain Eukaryota; kingdom Viridiplantae; phylum Streptophyta; class Magnoliopsida; order Cucurbitales; family Cucurbitaceae; genus Cucurbita; species Cucurbita maxima. The sequence goes on along the minus strand of NW_019272026.1, from coordinate 1,501,670 downwards.
AAGAGAACAATATCTGCTAGCGATAGATCTGAGTCATTACAAATGATATCAAAGCCAAACACCGGACGATGTGTCAACCTTCTCGCTGTTCCCCGAAGGGGGGTAGACATGAGGCGGTGTGGCAGTAAGAACGCTGGCCCCAAAGGGGGTGGATTTGGAGAGGGGTTCCACATCGATTAGAGAAAGAAACGAGTGCCAACGAAGACGCTAGCCCCAAAGGGGGGTGGATTGTGATGTCCCACATTGTTGGGGAGGAGCACTTTATAAGGGTGTGGCTTCCACTAAGATATTGTCTGAATATCACAAATATTAAATAGATGTAAAAGCCCAAACCCACTAGGGAGAGATTTTCACACCCTAAGCAATATTTCGTTCCCCTCTCTTACTACGTGAAGTGGGATCTCACAATCCACCCTCTTTGGGGACCCAGCCAGCATCCTTGCAAGCACACACCGCTTGCCTAAACCCACCTTTCCAGACCATTCTAATAAATATTTTGTTTCCCTCTCCAACTGACGTGGGATCTCACAATATCAAACATTAAATTTCCAAATACGAATATGGACGAAAATGGGTGAGTAGGAAAAAGAGAAGAGAATCTCTCATTCAGTTACTTACATCATTGCTTGGTGAAGATAAAAGAGATGTTTCATTTGGTAATTAATTCTCTTATTGTCAGAAAGTAGATTATGAACATTAGGATCATCATAATCAAAGAAACCTGCACATGTATCATTTCATTAATAAATAAGGTTTTTAATAACAATTTCTCTTTTTTCTTCATTTGAAAAAAAAAAAGAGCTTTTTTTCGATACCATTTTTTGTGATGTAGATAGATAGATTGTTATAATCATTTTTCATGATTATCAACAATTTTTGCAATCCCTCGGGATAAACTGAAAGCCAAGACGTCGCATTCATCTACCATTGAAAGAGACGATTAGCCAAGTGTGATTAGTTAAGTTCATAATTGACGAAAATTTGCATAAATTACCTTTGGTCTAAGTGAAACTTCACGAAACGATCAGAGCAAATCGAAGCACATCATACAAAATTTAATGAGAGATTTTTAAAAGTTATGAAAGATAGAAAAATAATTTTACAAAATGTTTTAGAAAAAGGATAGGATTTTGAATGATATAATATGAAGCCCATACTTGAAGTATTTACACCAGAATCGGTAAACCAGGAAGGGTATAGGACATGAGCGCTGGAATCATCGATGGCATATGCAGTTGTGTAGTAGTTGAGTCCAAGAAAGTCATAGCTGCCTTTGATCAAAGTGGTTTCGTCTTATGTGAATGTGGGCAGTCTATCTTTTACACGCAGCCTCATACTTTGTGGGTAATCACCATTCACAATTGGATTGAAAAACCTATATCATTCATTTAATTTGGTTAACTATTGAGCTGATGATTTAGGTTAAGCGAGGAATGACATTTTCGGCCGCTCTAAATTTTCGTGATAAATAAAAATGACCAAAATATCTTCACACTATCATTACTTTTCGATGACTGCCATTAGCAAATGGCACTAGTGACCTATGATTCAGAACTTGAATTTGATACTTGATAGCTTCGACATTCCCCTATGATATAACCACGTTACTTATTTCTTGTTTCTATGAGCAAAGATTTGTTAGAAACTACAAATCTCTATAATGATATGATATTGTCCACTTTGAGCATAAGCTCTCGTGGCTTTGCTTGAGTCATCATGTTTGTATATGTAATGACTTTCAATTATTTTAAAGTCTTTTTTAGTCATTCAATCCTCAAAATTGCTCTTATTCAGATGTGATCTCTTTTCATTTATATACCGAATATTAAAAAATTCTACCTACCTCACCAACACCCACCGGCACCCACCATTGACAACAACCATCTCTATGGTTAACCCGTCATTTTAAGTACAAATTCAAAATTATTAGTATAATCTAAACTAAACTATCTAAACGTCTTAAAGTAATTCTAATGGAATACTTCTTAGCAATTTATTTTAATATTGAAAGCATTGAAAGCTTTAATGTATGTGTCAAAATGATTGATTTTTAAAATTTGAGATAGTAGGAATATACTTACCAACCAGAAAAGAACTCAATAGCTCGTTGTGCGGCTTCTTTGTCAGCATTAGTGTCCGAATATGGTCACTTATTCCGATCACAAAACAACTCAATGTGATAATACTTCAAAATATATGAAACTCTTCATTTCTTCATATAAATGCATATTGCTATAGTTTAGAAATCACAATCTTGATATTTCGTTCGATAAACTTCGGCAGCACGAGCATGAGCAAGAATTTGGTGATGACTGACTATATATGGTTCGATTGAAGAATTTCCATAACAACAATTATTGTGTATCCATTTCGATCATCTTCCCGGTGCAAATGTTCCTTCCGAGTATGCGCTTATAGAGAACATATTTGGTTCGTTCAAAGTGATCCAATGCTTAACTCTATCACCAAAGTGCTTGAAGCAAACATCGACATAGTCCTCAAAATCATCCCTGCCATTCCTTTTGAGTTTAATTTTTATTTGGCTCCTAATTTTCAAAATGTTACCGTTTTTTACTTACAAAATTTGACGATCCAAGAAACCTCGATATTTATCTTCTAAAGCTTGTGGAACATCCCAATGGAAAAGTGTAGCATATCTTTCGAGGCCTATAAATAAATCAAAATGAAATGGTAATTTTTTTTTTTTTACCAACTAATATATTCAATAAAATTTAGGACCAACCATTTTTAAGGGTTTCATCGATGAGATTGTTGTAGTAATTAATGCCTTCTTGATTTACCCCTCCCTTCAATGTTCCATCTGCAGTAATTAAGAAACCCCAAAAAGTTACCATTATATTTTCAAGTTTATGATTTTCTAATTTAATCTATAAACGTTAAAGCGTGTGTCGTTCATAAGGGAGAGATCTTCCTGCATTTATAAGGAAACATATCAATCAAATGTAAGGATATATTTTAAATTAACAATGGCTCTATCTCTCTGACTCTATGGGTTAGATGAACATCTCTAGTAGTAAATATTGAATAAATGCTCATAAACAAGCAATTTTATCGCTAGAGATACAAATGTTCGTTTAACCTGTTGAGATTGGGACATGCCTTGCACAAAGTGGGAAATTCTCATTTAAACCGGAGAATGAAGAGGGAGCGAGAAAATATTTCTTCCCGTTCACTAAAGGAGATAGGGACTGGGAACAAAAATTATATTTCTCGTCTCCATCCTCCCCTCGTCCCGCTTTTTATATATAAATATAAATATGTGTATCTATATATATCAAAACTAAGACATAAAACTATATATTTATTCACTTACTTAGTAAATAAATAATTAAATAACTTTATGAAAATATTGAAAACTATTTAAAAATTATGATGGTGTCTTATATTATATTGTAATTTTGAAATATTATTTAATTTATTAGAATTTTTTTTTGTTTTTGTGAGATCCCATGTTGGTTGGAGAGGGGAACAAAACATTGGTTGCAAGAGTGTGGAAACCCCTCTCTAGCAGGCGCGTTTTAAAACCGTGAGGTTAACGACAATACGTAACGGGGCAAAGCGGACAATATCTGCTAGCGGTGGACTTTTGCTATTACAAATGATACCAGAGCCAGACACCGTCTCATGACTATAATACTATTTGAAAAGAACAAGAAACCTTTACAATGGTATGATATTATCCATTTTGAACATAAGTTCTCGTGACTTTGATTTTGGTTTTTCCAACCGGTCTCATCATTAAAGTCATGTCCCCTACTTATATGTTCATGATTTTTCTCTTAATTGACCAACATTAAACGCGACGATCTTCAACAATTTTGATATTAAACAAACAAACAAATGCATAATTAAAAAAAAAAAAGACACATCTTATTATTTATCAACGAAAACACAAAAATAAAAACGACGAGACAACACAATTTATTTAATTCTTATTTCCACTAGCACTGTTTAAGAAAGTTACGAGAACATATTGCAACGACACACAACAAACGACAGGAAGTGATTGGCGAAACATGTTCATCCCTTGAGGAAATAAGAGAACCATTTTAGTGAATCCTTTGGTGTTCTGGTCAGGTTGTTGTTGCGATCGATGTAGACGAGGCCGAAGCGCTTTGTATATCCATCTGACCATTCAAAAGTGTCCAGCAATGACCATGCAAAGTATCCATTTACCCTAACGCCATCCCTATAATGTTTCCCAAAGTTTAGTAAGAACATTACTTATGACAAAGAAACCCAACAAAAAAATATATTTAAACCAACAAAAATGAGGTCGGTTTGTCCAAAATATCGGTAATGTTCCATGTCCAAGATTTGAAATGTATTTTCTTGCATCTCTGGCGATATGATTATACTATTTCTTCTAGCTTCTAAGAGGTAAAACTATCCTTACTAACCAACCCGTATCTTTTCAATATGTTTTGTCCTCACTTACATGTTTCATTAGAAAATTTTCAAGATGTCACCAATGGGTCAAATCCAATCAAGCTCAATTTTAGAGTTCCTTCCTATAATTAAGCCTCTAAAAAGGACAGTATCCATTGTTGGTATAGGTACTACCTTTCAACTCTTTTATATCCTTCTAGTCATCTTATCTTATTGCTCTTGTTTAGATATGATCTTGATTCATTTATCTCTGTGACTGACCGTCACAATTTACTTATTTTATCAATTTTTATTTTATAAAACCTGAAATATTATTACTTTAAAACACATCGAAAATGGGTTTTTTTTTTTAATTCCCTCGATATCATAAATATTAAATATCAAACATTAAACTCCAGAGTATGAATATCGATGAAAATGGGTGAGTAGATGTAAATGAAAAAGAGAACCTCTCATTTAGTTACTTACATCATTGCTTCGTGAAGAAAATAGAGATGTCCCATGTGGTAACGAGTTCTCTTACGGTCACAAAGTAGTTTACGAGCACTAGGATCATCATAATCAAAGAATCCTGCACATGTATCATTTGATTAATAAATAAGGTTACGAATAACAATTTCTCTTTTTTCTTCATTCGAAAAGAAAAAAAGAGATTTTTTTCGATACCATTTTCTGTGATGTAGATAGACGGATTGTTATAATCATTTTTCATGGTTATCAACAATTTTTTCAATCCCTCGGGATAAATTGAAAGCCAAGACGATGCATTCACCTACAATTGAGACGATTAGCCAAGTGTGATTAGTTAAGTTCATAATTGACGAAAATTTACGTAAATTACCTTTGGTCCAAGTGAAACTTCATGAAACGATCAGCAGCAAATCCGAAGCACATTATACAAAATTTAATTAGAGATTTTAAAAAGTTATGAAAGATAGAAAAATAATTTTACAAAATGTTTTAGAAAAAGCATAGGATTTTGAATGATATAATATGAAGCCCATACTTGAAGTATTTACACCAGAATCGGTAAGCCAGGAAGGGTATAGAACATGAGCGCTGGAATCATCGATGGCATATGCAGCTGTGTAGTAGTTGAGCCCAAGAAAGTCATAGCTGCCTTTGATCAAAGTGGCTTCATCTTGTGTGAATGTGGGCAGTCTTTCTTTTACTCGCAGCCTCATACTTTGTGGGTAATCACCATGGACGATTGGATTGAAGAACCTATATCATTCATTTAATTTGGTTACTATTGAGTTGATGACTTAGATTAAGTGAGAATTTTGGGCTGCTACTCGAAATGACTTTTTGGGCCTCTCTAAATTTGTATGATAAATAAACATGACCAAAATATCTCGAGGGAAGCTGTTAGGGAGGCTTTGCTTTGGGTTTCCCCAAAAGTCCTCGTACCAATGAAAATGGTATTCTTCACTTATAAACTCATGATCTTCCACTAAATTATACACTAAATTAACTAATGTGGGACTCACTCCCAATAATCTTCAACAAAACATGAAAGGGAAAGCCCAAATATGACAATATTTGGTAGCGGTGGGTTTGGGCCGTTACAATTGGTATCAGAAGTAGACACCGGATGATGTGCCAACGAGGAAGTTGTTCCCCAAAGTAAGTATGCTGGGCCCCGAAGGAGGGTGGATTTTGATGGGGTTCTACATCGATTGGAGAAAGAACGAGTGCCAGCGAAGACGCTGTGGATTGTGAGAATCCCACATTGGTTGGGAGGAGAACGGAACACCCTTTATAAGGGTGTAGAAACCTTTCCCTTAGAGACGCATTTTAAAAAGCTTGAGGGAAAACACACTCGATTTTAGAGTTCCTATGACTAAGCCATCATGTTCGTATAGGTAATAACTTTCAATTCTTTTTAAGTCTTTCTCAGTAATTCAATCCATAGGATCACTCTCGTTCGAATGTGATCTAATTATTAAAGTTTAAGATGGTACGTACCAACCAGAAAAGAACTCAATAGCTCGTTTTGCAGCTTCTTCGTCCGCACAAGTGTCTGAATATGGTTCGTACCAATTTCCAATCACGGTTATTCCGATCACACCCTTTTGTGTTCTCTATAAACTCAATGAGATAATACATCAAAATATATGAAATAATTCTTCATATAAATGCATATTGCAATAGTTTTACAATCGCAAACCTGATATTTCGTTCGGTAAACATCGACAGCACGAGCATGAGCAAGAATTTGGTTATGACCGACTATATACGGTTCCTTTGAAGAATCTCCATCACAACAATTATTGAGCATCCATCTTGAACATCTTCCCGGTGCAAATGTTCCTTGGGCATAACCGTTTATAGCGAACATATTTGGTTCGTTCAAAGTGATCCAATGCTTAACTCTATCACCGAACTGGTTGAAGCAAACGTCGACATAGCCCTCAAAATCATCCCTGCCGTTCATTTTGAGTTTTGAGTTTAATTTTTATTTAGTTCCTAATTTTCAAAATGTTTTCGTTTTTTACTTACAAAATTTGACGATCCAAGAAACCTCGATATTTATCTTCTAAAGCTTGTGGAACATCCCAATGGAAAAGTGTAGCGTATGGTTCGAGACCTATAAATAAATCAAAATGAAAGGGTAAATTTTTTTTTTACCGACTAATAAATTCAGTAAAATTTAGGACCAACCATTCTTAAGGGCTTCATCGATGAGATTGTTGTAGTAATTAATGCCTTCTTGATTTACGCCTCCCTTCAGTGTTCCATCTGCAGTAATTAAGAAAGCCCCCAAAAGTTAACCATTATATTTTCAAGTTTATTATTTTCTAATTTTTTTTGTTTCTTAAAATAAAAATAGTTTTTAATATCTTACCTGGCAATATTCTGCTCCATGCGATTGAGAATCTATAAGCGTTAAAGCCTGTGTCTTTCATAAGGGAGAGATCTTCCTGCATTTATAAGGAAACATATCAATCAAATTATATATATATATATATATATATATATAGTGACGTGGGCGGGAGAGAGGGAGAATTTAATCTCTGTCTCGGACTTTATGGGTTAAATCAACATCTCTAATAGTAAATATTGAATAAATGCTCATAAACAAGAAAACTTATCGCTTGAGGTAGAAATGTTTGTTTAACCCGTTGGAACGAGGACATGCCTTGCACGAAGTGAGAAATTCTCATTTAAACAGGAAAATGAAGAGGGAGCGAGAAAATATTCCTTCCCGTTAACTAAGCGAGATCGAAACTGGGAATAGAAATTATATTTCTCGTCTCTATCTTCTCCTCGTCTCGCTACATATATCTATATATATCAAACTAACACAAGACTATATTTATTTATTTATTGGATTTATTAGAATTTCTATATGTTTTTTTTGTGAGATCCATGTTGGTTAGAGAGGGGAACAAAATATTTGTTGTAACGTGTAGAAACCTCTCCTTAGAAAACGCGTTTTAAAATCGTGAGATTAACGACAATATGTAATGGGCCAAAGCGGACAATATTTGCTAGCGGTGGACTTGGACTGTTATAAATGATACCAGAGCCAAACACCGAGTGGTGTGCTAGCGAGGACATGAGCTTCGAAGTTAGTGGACACCGTGCATGTGTCAACAAGGATGCTAGGCCTCAAAGGGTAGTGGATTGTTGGAGAGGGAAGCGAAATATTATTTATAAGTGTGTGAAAATCTGTTAGACACATTTTAAAAACATTAGGGGAGCCTCAAAAGAAAATCACAAATAGGACAATATTGGGTGGCGATCGGGTTTGGCCGTTACAAATGGTATCAAGCCAAATAACCGACGAGTGTACAGACGTGGATTGTGAGATTCCACATTGATTGGAGAGAGGAACAAAACATTCCTTGTAAAAGTATGAAAACCTCTCCTACTTGACCTGTTTTAAAATCGCGAGAGAACAAATTATTTCTTGTAAGCTGACAATATTTGTTAGCGATAGACTGATATTGGAAATTATATTGAAAAATATAAATTATCCATTAAAAATGATATGAAAGGAATATGTTTTTTAAAAAAATTAGAAAATTTTATCCACCAAGAACTCGATTCTCATGAATTCTCCATGGTAATCCCACTCTGATCCTAAAAAATAAATGAAAAACTTTGCCGAGATGCAAATTGAAATAGAAGGTGGTGACGAAAATGGGAAGGTCTTTGTTTTTATCCGACCTCCTCTCATGAACATCTTTAGCTAGATGTAAATGCTTCTAAACCCAATCTAATCACCATTATTGTTGGCATCTCACGCACCTTGTATCTATGGTATGAATCTAAGGCTACGTCTCCATTGCTACGATCAGCAATTTTATCTGCAATATTCACAAACACTTACAATCATAAAGATCATAACTTTTGAACCATTATAATTTTTGTGTTATTTCTAAATTACAGCTTACCTGGGTGTTTGTGAGTGAATGTATCCCATATACTTTTTCCTTTTGATGAAACACCACCTTCATACTGAACAAAACACAAAATCATGAACAAGGGAAGTGAAACCCACATTGGTTCGTAAATCTCTTCAAATTTATAAAAATTTCTTAACCTGATAAGCTGAAGATGATGCACCGAAATCGAACCCATTTGGGAAATCGCTTCGTTTGATAGTTTGAAGTTCAACGAAGTCTTTTGCTTCTACTAGAAGAAGACATACAAAGATGAGGAAGAAGAGAATGACATAGCCATTTCTAACAGCCATTGTCACTTGATCTTGTTAGGTTTTGGTGTGACTTCTCTCTCTTAGTTGGCCTCCTTTATATAGAGAGCTTAGCAACTCACTTCACTGTCGTGTATGCACAGATTCCATATCATGTTGAGAATTATTAGGAAAGAAGTCTCCTATCTATGTTAATTAAGGAATACATTTCTATTGGTACGAAACCTTTTGACATAATCAAAAGCAAAGTTAATAGAGTTTATGCTCAAAGTAGAGTTTATGCTCAGAGTCTTAATATCTATTATATTAACGTATGGCTTAAGGAGAGGTCGACCGATCGAGGACTGTTTTGATTTGGATTTTTAAATTATGATATTAGGATCATATAGGCTAAATTATATAAAAAAAAAAAATAATGAAATTTGATTTGGATTGTTTTGATTAGTTATCTAGATTTTATTTCTTATTTTGTTACCTTATTTAGATTTTAGTTAGAAATCAAATAAAATACGATCAATTACTTCATCATATAATCATTTTTAGAAGAAGAAAAAAATAATAATAAGAACGAAAAAAGAAAAATAAATGTTTGAGAATATGATCTAATCGGCCTTAAATATGACTTATATTTTTTAATTTAAGTTTTATTACTAAACCGATATAGAAACAATCAAAATATGAAAGATGAAATTTGATTTTTTATGTGTTACAACAAGTACCATTGCAGTATGCTATTCATAATGTCGTTTTAAAGAATATATTTCGCATATGAGCTAGATAGTAGACGTTAGTAACAATTCTAAATAAGTAGAAATTTAAGGTCGTTACATGTGGGTTCGATACTTTAACTTGAAGTCTTGAATTAGACAAATTAGAGGGAAAAAAGACGGTATCCATATGAGTTGTTTCAAATTAGTATTTTCTTAACTCAATATCATTTCAAGAAATTGACGGTTTGGGTGTTGAAATTTCTTATATCTATAGATTAGCGTATAAATCAAATATTTATTACCACTTAAGAAGTATGGCTAAAATTTCCCTTCCCTACAAAAAGGAGGAAGACTTTAACAACAATCTTTTAAGCACAACACTATTACCCTAAAAGCATAAACCAATCTATCATTACATTCTAAAAACTTAATCTCTAATTCAAAACCGAACGTGAAACTTTGGTTTCATTCGGCTCCTTTATGGAAGATGGATAAATTCTTATGATTACGAATAGACTGCCCCATTCGACAGAGAATCAATCACGGGCCTTTCAGAGCAAGGTTCTTTAGACTATTGTTCTCATCAAATATACCGGGGTTGGAAGAATCCCGCGTCATTGCAACTCTCTGGGGTTGTATCCAAAGAAGAAGGTCCCCACTCGATTGAGGAGCCCCCGATGTCAGAGACAGGAGCCCCGGGTGTAGGAAGCACTTTCCGTTAGGCTCAGTTTAACAAACAAATAAATAATTACGGATCGAACAAACTTGGTGAGATATTTGAATATTTAACATCTTAGTTCAAGGTAACACCCGAGTGAAGGAGTATATGAATGAATCGTGACCACTTCTGAATGAGAGCAATCTTAAAGATAGGGTGACTAAAAAATAATTAAAGAAAATGAAAGTTAATACCTATACTAATAAGATGCATCTTCTTTTTCAGTAGTTTATCATAGAAACTTCATGGTTAAACGTGTTTTGCTTGAAACAATTCTATGTTAGGTGACATTCTCAAAGTTTTCTTAGAATACGTGTGAGTGATGATAAAACATGATAGAAAGACTCGTATTGGTCAGTGTGGATAGTCTTCGCTATTAGAAGTAAGAAATGGTAACTTGACCATATTATAGAGGATCTAGAGAAATATCAGGGACATGCCGGGACATCGAGTGCCAAATCCAAATTTCATATATCTTAAAAGCTCATTTTATTTTTTAACTAACTTTATTGGAAGATTTGAATCTCTTAGTTCAAAATATATATCCTAATAAACTTAATTTTTAAAAAATTAATTACTTCAATTACTTCTTCCCTAAACTAACTTTACGTAAATAGCATACAATTACTTTATTACAACCTAACTTCAGAGAAAATTTCAAACTCTCATAAATTAATGCAATAAAATCAAGAACAAAAATTAATCCCGAACCTAAGAAAAACTTTATAATCAACCTCGAAACCGCATAAATTATTACGACCAAACCATTAATATTGTATCCTTTAGGCCGAGCTACAATACGAACACAACATAAATTACAAAGTTAGTAAGTGTACAATCATAAATTATAGGTTTAATACAACCTAAAAAGTGCCACACTAGGTTTCCACCCTCCCACCCAAAATCAAACTTTAGAAAAAAATGTCATCATCACATAAACTATTACTCTAAAAGGGTGAATGAAGCGACTTAATTTAAGGTTGCTACTATATCCGTATCATAAATATTGAATGCAGAAATATTTCATTTAAACTTTCATAAAACATAACCTGAAAATAATACGTGTTTATAAAACATAACACTTTAGCTTAAAACATTGTTATGGACTTACGTATTTGAAAACACTTTTAAAAATGACACCATAAAAGAACTAATAAAATAAATAAAAGTTTAACGGAAAAACATCATATTCTAGTCTAAGTCTAAGAAAATAATACGACTACCCTATGCATGTGTCATGGTTTCAAGTTGGGATGTCGTCGTCAGCCGTACAAGAATGTCTTGCCTTAACTTGAAATAGAGGTAGCACATGGCTTGAGTATTTCAAGAAATACTCACTAAGTGACCCCACTATTGGGGGTTAAATGCAAGAACATGCGAATGCAATGACGGGACCTATCATATCAATCTATTTTTTCTATGACACTATTCTAATGGGAAGCTTGGATGTGTACCATATACTCTACACACAGCCCATACATGCGAGTATGGACTCACCAGACAGTTCGCACACCGTTGGGCCCCTTTTCTTGTCGGGTGAGCCTTCTCTGATAGCTCAACTTTTGCCGGACACCCATTAGAATTAGTAACCGTCATGGCATCGTACCTTAATTATTATCATACAATCCACATATCTTAATATATACAAAACATATCATAAGCATATCGATCCACAAACAATTCACACATATCAATATACATGACACGTACATAACCATGAGGCACGTGTCAACATCAAATATAATCATGCTGATAGTAAGGCCGCTTACCTGATTAGCTTAGGCTGATGTAACAAAGTTATTCTGAATGAAAGTTCGATTCCGCCCATTGAAATCCAAGTCAACCTATGTGAGCCCATAACATTAGTTTCTAAGTTCGAACTTCTACAAAATTATTTCTCTAATTTACTTTGGTCCATTGTTAAAAGTGTTTGAAATGTTATATATCTATAATTATATTTTTATTAAATATCTTATTTTTTATGGGTAGTGTTGTATAAAAAGTTGCTAGAGTTATTTAAGTTTTTCTGTGGTTTCTGTATTTACTTTTCTCTCCATATTTAGTAATTTTTTTCTTTTCTTTACTCTGTAGCCTTTTTAATTTTGTTCACATGTATTCTAAATTTCTAATAGATCCTGGTTTCCAAATCTTTCCTTTTCTCTGTGTATTCTCTGTGTATCTTTTGTTCACAAATTTTCTTGTCATTTTATTTTTAATCTATTTATTTAGATACTCTGTATAAATTTAATCTAATATTACTGACCTGATTTACTACTAAAATTAGTATAAACGATGACATTTAGTTTCTAACTCAAAACTAAACCATTGTAATGATTTAATGAAGAGAAGAAACCAGATAAAAGAAAATGGAGATTTAATATATACCTTAATCTATTTTCATGTAAATCTACCTCTACAAGTGAATCTCAACCGAGTAAAGGTCATTCTCATTTTTTCTTCAAATAAACCTGACAATGGTTTGATTGTTTTTTTTGTTTCTTCTAACAGTAAATGTGATTTTATGGCATAGAGATGGGTTGAGGATAGATAATTGGAAGAAGGGATGAGAGGTTAGTGGGGAGAACCGGAAGAGTTGTTTTTCTTTTATATATTATTTTTTTAAATTTTTTTTTAATTGTTTATTTATTTATTTGTTTTTTTATGTGCTATTACAGTAAACCAGACCAATATTATTACAGCCCTTAAACAAAACTAAAACTCATCCCTACAAAACAAACTCTTGAGAAAAGGACAACATACTTAATAGTGTAAAATCATAAATTATGCACTAAATAATCGCACACAAAAAATAAAGAAAAAAGGGTCGTTGGCGTTTCAATCAGCAGTGATAGATAAACTAAAACACATCCATTTAGTCACGTTTTCCTTCAAATTTGTGGCTAAAACGTGAAAAATAATTTGTATCAGATCTCACATCGATTGGAAAGGGAAATAAAACATTTTTTGTAAAGGGTAGAAACTCTCTTGATAGATGTATATTAAAACCGTGAGGCTAATGGCAAAAAGTTAGATACTTAATTCTATAGAGATGTTCTAATTATGATATCATGGGACACCCTATGTATACTCAAATCTTGACAAGCAAGATCCAACGAACATCAATGCAAAAAATTAGTGACTTTGGCTTAGGCCTACAAATAAATCTTATTGTTGGAATGCACGGATCGAGGTTGGATGAATTGTATGCTACATGAATAACACACTCTATAGCTAATCTACTTGTGATTACTTGTAGGATGGGATGTTTATGAGCTTTCTGAGATCCATGTGATTCAAGTATGTCAATTCATGTATGTAGAATACCATGTTCACATTACACCCTGTGAAACACTTGATGAGTCACATATGATAAGAATAAATGGCATGTCGTGTAGTGTATATACATGTATGTCTCATTGGCAGGTTATGCCATGAAAAGTATGGAAGTATGATGTGCATCATAATCATGTACCATGCATGTTGCATGTCATGAGTATGGGATACTTCTCCAGTATTTTTCTATGGCGCATACAACATGATATGATATGTAGTTCTTTCTTTCTATTCGTTTCTAGGAGCGTTTTTCAAGAGCTGCTCCAAACATTGCCGGAGTTCATTTTCTATCACATCATTCGTCACCTTTCATTAGTATTTCACAATTAAATTAATAATTCAACTAATAAGGATTATATTTTTCATCCTCGTACTCGCCCCACCCCGCTTTTTATATATAAATATAAATGTCTATCTAGAGATATCAAAACTAAGACATAAAACTATAGATTTATTTAAATATGGAAAGCTATAATGTAATATAACATCTCAAGCCCACCGCTAGGCTATATTGTCCAAAACACATCTGCTATAGGATGTTTCCACACCTTTACAAGGAATCCCCTCCCCAACAAATTTGACATCTCACAGGGGCTAAAATACCCTTATAAGGAATGTTTTGTTCTTTTCTCCAACCAATGTGGGATCTCACAATCCACCTTCGTCCTCGTTGGCACACCATCGAAACCTAGCTTTGATACCATATGTAACAGCTCAAGCCCACCGCAAGCAGATATTGTCTACTTTGACCCATTACATATCGTCATCAGCCTCACGGTTTTAAAACACGTCTATTAGGGAGAGGTTTCCACACTTTTGTAAAAAATACTTCGTTCTCCTTCCAACCAATGTGGGATCTCACATGTAATATTGAAATTCGAGTCTTTAAAATGTTTAAATTTGTATGATATTTTACTTATGAAATATTATTGAATTTATTAAAAAAATTTATGTTTTTAGTGGAAATTATTCAATAAAAATTATATGAGATGAATATGTTTTTTTAAAAAAAAAAAAATTAGAAAATCTTATCCACCACCAATCCTCCATGGTAATCCCAACCTAATCCCCAAAAATAAATAATTTTTTTTGCCTAGATGCAAATTGAAATAGAAGGTGGGAACAAAATTGGGGAAGGTTTTTTTTTTATCTCGTCTCCTCTCGTGAACATCTCTAGTGAGATATAATGCACCTTGTATCGATGGTATGTATCTAAGGCTACATTTCCATTGGTACTATCTGTAATTTTGTCTGCAATATTCACCAACACTTGCAATCATAATGATCATAACATTTGAATGATTATAATCTTTGTGTTATTTCTAAATTAAAGCTTACTTAGTATATTCGTGAGTAAAGGTATCCCAAATACATTTTCCTTTTGATGAAACATCACCTTCATACTGAACAAAACACAAAACCAATCAACAAGGGAATGAAACCCACATTGGTTCGTGAATCTCTTAAAAGTTATACAAATTTCTTAATGTTGAAGATGATGTGTTGGGATATGGACCCTATTGCCTAGATCTGGTAGAGATATAATTGGAAGACATTTCGTAAAGATACCATAGTAATATATATGGTAGATATTTGGTAAATATTTTATATATTATATTTAGTAGTTTAAATATTTGGAAGCTATATTTAGTAAATTGAAACCATATATACCCCATTAGTCAGTGTGCTCTCAAAATGTACTCTTCATTCTCTGTATGTACATACTGAAGTCATCATTTAGCCAATATTCCTCCTTATATTTTTTCTCTTCTATTCTTTGTGTTCATCTTGATGAAATGTGTGTGTTGTTGAGCGATCCTAACAATTGGTATCAGAGCTAACAACTGGTATCGATCCTAATAATTGGTATCAGAGCGAGATGGAAGTCACCACGATCTATGAAGATGGAAAGTTCAAAGATTAGAATTGAGAAGTTCGATGGATCCAATTTTGATTTCTGGAAGATGCAGATTGAAGATTATCTATACTAGAAAGATCTTCACGAACCCCTGTTGGGGGTGAAGCCGGATACCATGACCACGGAGCAGTGGAAACTCAAGGGTCGACGAGCCTTAGGGTTGATTCGGTTGACGCTATCTAGAAATGTGGCGTTCAACGTCATCAAGGAGAAGACAACGTCAAATCTGTTGAAGGCGCTGTCGAATATGTATGAAAAACCGTCGGCTATGAACAGGGTGTATTTGATGCGGAGATTGTTCAATCTATAGATGTCTGAAGGTGAATCTTTTGTGGATCATATAAATGAATTCAATATGATAGTAAGTCAACTGAGTTCGGTGGAAGTTAATTTCGAAGATGAAATTAAAACGTTGATTTTGATGTCATCTTTACCCGAGTCATGGGATACTGTTGTTGCCACAATCAGCAGTTCCTGAGGATCTGATAAACTAAAGTTTGATGAAATTCGAGATGTAGTTCTCAGCGAAAGTATTCGCAAACGGGAAATTGGAGATTCATCAGGCAATGCTCTTAGTGTTGATCGAAGGGGAAGAAGTAAATCAAAGGGCCCAAACAATGGGTGATCAAAATCAAGAAACCGAGAAAAATCTCCAAACAAACCAAATGTAAAGTGTTGGAGTTGTGGAGAAAAATGTCACTTTCGGGCAGATTGTACAAAGAGGAAGCAGAATCACAAATCAGAGAATGACAATGATTCGATACATTTAGCAGAAGACATTGGGGATGCTCTAATTCTCAGCGTGCATAGTTCGGTTGAATCTTGGATTTTGGATTCGGGTGCATCTTTTCATTCGTCTCCAAATAAAGAGTTGTTTCGAAATTTCAAGTCTGAAAATTTCAAGAAGGTGTATCTTGCACAACAACAAAGATTTGAAGATCGAAGGAAAAGGGGATGTATGCATAAAAACTCGGGCAGAAAATCAGTGGACATTAAAGGATGTCAGATATATTCCTAATCTCAAGAAGAACCTGATCTCTATTAGTTAGTTGGATAGCATAGGTTATGCAACAAAGTTTGGTAAGAGTTCGTGGAAGATTGTGAAGGGTGCTATGGTGGTAGCACGTGGCACAAAATCTGGAACTTTATACACCACTGCAGGGTGTATGAACAGAGCTGTTGTTGCTGAGAGTGCTTCAAATTCAAGTCTATGACATAATAGACTTGGACATATGAGCGTTAAAGGAATGAAGATGCTGGAAGGAGTTTTGGAATGTCGAAAATCTATTGATATGAGTTCTTGTGTGAACTGCGTTATGAACAAATAGAAACAAGTTAGCTTCACAAAGACTGTCAAAGAATTGAAGAAAAGTATCGGGACAACGAAGCAAGTGGGAGTTGAGGTTGAGTTGCAGAACAATTCACAGAGTGATGTTATAGCAGATACTCAAGTCGTGAGACTATTGTTGATAAATCAGAGGTGAAGCAAGTGGGAGTTGAGGTTGAGTTGCAGAACAATTCACAGAGTGATGTTGTAGCAGATACTCAAGTCGTGAGACTGTTGTTGATAAACCAGAGGTGAAGCAAGTGGGAGTTGAAGTTGAGTTGCTGAAAGATTCACATAGTGATGTTGTAGTGGATACTCAAGAAACTTTTGAAATTCTTGCTAAGGAACCAGAGGTGAAGCAAGTTGGAGTTGCGGTTGAGGTTGAGTTGCTGAAAGATTCATCTAGTGATGTTGTAGCTGATACTCAAGAGACTCCTGAGACTATTGTTGAAGAACTGGAAGAGGTGCAAGTGACACCTGAACAGATGTTGAAAAGATCATCCAGAGCCATCAAATTACCAGATAGGTATGTACCTTCTTTACACTATCGGTAGGTGACTGATGAAGGGAAACGAAAGCCCCTTGATAAGGCCCTCCAGTTGAAGGATACAACTAAGTAGGAGCAAGCCATGGATGATCGAATGTCTAGGCTTTAGAAATGTGTTGCTCTTTCATCTGTTGAGGCTGAGTACGTGGCATTAACTGAAGGTGGAAAGAAGATAATATGGATGACAGACTATCTAGAAGGATTAGATAAGAAGCAGTGCGAGAAGATTCTTCAAGTCGATAGTTAAAGTGTCATGTAGTTGGCGAGGAACCCAGTCTATCATTCAAAACACAGAAGGTGATACCATTTCACTCGAAGGTTAGTTGAAGATGGTGATGTATTTGGAGAAGATAGAGGGTGCAAGGAATCGAGCAAACATTTTGTGTTGATGTTGGAACATTGAGGTTGGGTAAAGCCTCAATTGGTATGGTACATATTGGGAATGAAATTCTTGGTTGACTGAATTAGTCTCCAAGTGGGAGATTGTTGGGGTTGACTAAACCCGTCTCTATTGCGGTTGACTGGATCAGTCTCCAAGTGGGAAATTGTTGGGATATGGAGCCTGATGTCTAGATCTGGTAGAGATATAATTGGAAGATATTTGATAAAGATATGATAGAGATATATATGGTAGATATTTGGTAAAGATTTGATAGAGATATATAGGGTAGATATTTGGTAAAGATTTGATAGAGATATATTTGTTAAATTATATTTTGTAGTTTAAATCTTTGGAAGCTATATTTATATTTAGTAAATTGAAATTATATATACCCAATTAGGCAGTGCTCTCAAATGTATTTCTCTCCACTCTTTATATTCTTCTTGTACATACCTCTGAAGTCATCAATAATAAAACCTTTAGTTAATATTCATCATTGTATTTTCTCTTTGTATTTATCTTAATCGAGTGTGTGCGTTGTTGAACGATCCTAACAATTGGTATCAGAGCTAACAATTGGTTTCGATCCTAACATGATGCACCAAAATCGAACCCATTTGGGAAATCGCTTCGTTTGATAGTTTGAAGATTAATGTCGTCTTTTGCTTCAAGAAGAAGACACACAAAATTGAGGAAGAAGACAATGGGCTATGAAGATTAATATAGGAGTTGTATCATATGGTGTTGTACACTAGTTATATGATGAAGTATGAACTATGATGATCTATGAGTTGTGTCGTACGATGTCGTACACTAGTTATATGATGATGTATGAGTTATGATGTATGATGATGTTCGTGAGTTATATTACGATCTATGACATACTTGACATGCTTGATATGCTTAATGGTATTATGATGAGTATGATATGATTGCATGTCATTTCTCTTAATACGTTGATGTCTTTCATATTAAGCGTGCTATATGATGATGAGTGTCATATTGCATTATGTCAACAGATCGACCTAGGACACAACCCTAAGAGCATGAAAAATTATATTAATGTACATATCTAACGAGTACGTACTACTTAACGTAACAAAAAGATGAGACTAGGCTTGTATCAAAAGAAATGTTAAGACGAGAACTAGAGGGAACTCATGCAGTTGTGTGTACATAAGCATAGGGATATTTCCCCTAGAGATGATGAGTGCGAACGTGCACAGTATGTTGATGAGGGTGATCATGGGGAGCATGACACAGGGGTTCCACTAAAGCTAGTTTGACCCTGGGGCTTTCAAATGAGAACCATGACAATTCATAAATATATATTTTTAAAAAGAATTTAACAAAAAGAACATATTATTTTAATAAAAATAAAAATAAATTTTTATATACATTAATTAAAGGCCAATTTGGTGAGCACGTGGTTCACGAGTAACAAATTATACATGCTTTTGACTTTTATTTTAAACAAAAGGATCTCTTTCCTAATTTTATAATATTTTATTTCTTTAGTTTTAATATTATTTTGAAAACCCTAATTCTTTATCTAATTATTTTAAATCTCTCGTTTATAACAATTTATAAGTTTATAATATTTTCCATGTCTCTATTGAGTGTATCTTCATCATCTTGGTTGTCTTTTGAACAAAATAACGTGAAACACGACATTCCCAAATTTTACTAATTTGAAATTAGATCTTTCACTTTCTTTTTATATCTAGCTCGAAAAATGTTCGAGAGAATTTTTATCGTGATTTAAGAGGCTAATTACGTTTTTTTTCTTCTTTTAAATCGAGCTTTGCGTAACGACCCATGTTTACGATTTGGCACCTAATGACCCCTGCATTTCCCTACAACTGTAATACCGTAACAACTCATGTTTAGGATTCGGTACCTGACACCAACATTTTCCTTGCAACATGGTCATGTTACTTACTCGTTTTAAAAGAGAAGACGATCTCCATAGACCAACACAAGTCTTTCCAACATGATTTGTCCTCACGTTTATCCTAAAAAAATTCCTAGAATTTCACCAAATATAGAATTGGTTCAGGAAAAACACATTTAACTTTGGAGTTCCTATGATTGAGTCATTGAAAAGGAAGGTCCACCTTGTTTTTCAATAGATCGATCATAGTAATTTCATGGTTAAGTGTGTTTTGTTTGGAGTAATTTTATGTTAGGTGACCTCTTGAGAATTTTTCTAAAATGCATGTGAGTGAAGACAAAGCATGCTAAAATGACTCGTGTTGATCTGTGGAGATAATCTTCACTATTAGAAGGGAGGAGTAAGTAAATGATCATATCGTTAGATTTTGAATCTTAATCCAATTTCTAAACCTAAGGCATTATAAAAAGTTATCATTTAGTTTAGGCTTAGAAAAGGACATTGAAATGGTTAAAAAAATCCTTCTAGACAATTTTAATAATGTTTTAAAATAATATATTTTTTTTCAAGAAACATATTATTAAATAATATTTCTACTAATATTATTTTTTTAATTTTCATTTTTAGAATTTGACTAACTATTCAAACATTATTTTATCTATTAGATAATTTTATAGCAAAAAAAAAAAAAAAAAAAAAAAGTTAACTACCATTTTTGTATCAAAATTATTTAAATGGATAAATAAGAACGTGGTTGGCATGTAATCTGGATTTAATTTTATATTATCAATCGACTCAAATCATTTCAATTAATATCAATAGTTTTTTACTTCTTGGAAAAACAAATACACAGATAGATAATTACTATAATTTCTAGGCATATAAACAAGTAAATGTCTTAGGAATTTTTGTATACAAAATGTTAAGATCCCACGTACATAAGGATGTGGAAACCTTTTCTTAGCAGACCGTTTTAAAAATTTTGAGAGGAACCCCGAAAAAAAAAATCCAAAGAAAATAATATCTGCTAGCGATCCTTGAGCTGTTACACAGAAGATCCGATATGATTCAAAATACCTCAAATGAAAGCTAAACAAATATATTGTTCCAAGGAATTGATATCAAAACAACATAAATTAATATCATTCAATGCAATCAAAACTAAATATTAATTGCATAAAACACATACATCTAAGCATCTAGTTAGTGCTAACACGTAAGAGTAAAGTTTTATATACATAAAACTAATCTATTGTCTTGAACCATGTGGAAATGATCTAAAAGAATAAATAGATATAAAACCAAATCCAGAAGATATGAAGGAGTTAATAAAAAAATGATATGAAGATTAATATAATAATGAAGCTTGCAAGCTTTCCTTCCATGGCTTCCCATGGCTTCCCATGGCCTCCATGTATAAATAGGCCTCTCCTACGGTGAGAGTCACTCGTCCCCAAACCAATAACTAAGGATGGCTATCAAAAGTGGTCATGGCTTCCTTAGCTTTGTGTTTTTTCTTCTTGTTCTTGTAATTGCAAGAGCCGATGAACCCTCCCGGCGGCCTATTGATGTTGTGAGGCGAAGCAGCTTTCCCAAAGGCTTCGTTTTTGGCTCAGCGTCTGCTGCATATCAAGTGAGCGATAGACTTGTATTTCATTGTTTTAAGGCATTGTTTATTGTAAAATGTTTGTTGATGATTTTGTTTGTGATTGATTTAGTATGAAGGTGCTGCTTTTGAGGATGGTAAAGGGCCAAGTGTTTGGGATAACTTCACCCACGAACACCCAGGTGTGTTTCTTCTTACTATATTTCTCTTGGAATTTTTCTTAAGAGTTGGGAACCCAAATTGAAAATGAAGTGGGTAATGCATTTTATGTAAATGTTGTTGAGATAAAAGGTAAAAACCATCTATCAAATTTAAGGTTTGGTTTTTGGTTTATTGAGGAAAATGTTTTACATTCGAGTAAAAAGAGGGATATATGAATAAATCGATACCATATTTGAATGAGAGTTGTAATAGCTCAAATCCAGAGCTAATAGATATTGTCCGTTTTGGCCTGTTACTTATTGTCATCAGTCTCACGGTTTTATAACACGTCTACTAAGGAGAGGTTTCCACATCGTTAAAAGAAATGTTTCATTCATCTCTTCAACCGATGTGGAATCTCTCAATCCACCCCTCTTGAGAGCTCAGCGTTCTTGCTGGCATACTGCCCGATGTCTGGTTTTAATACCATTTGTAACAACCCAAATCCACCGCTAAGAGATATTGTCGGCTTTAGCCTGTTAGGTATCGCCATTAGCCTCACGGTTTTAAAACGCGTCTAATAGAGAGAGGTTTCCACACCTTTATAAGAATGTTTCGTTTCCCTCTTCAACTGATGTGGGATCTCATAATGGTGCAGCAAGAGTGATCCTAAGGATAAGATGCCTAAGAAATACTTAAAAGATTTGAAAGTTACTATCTATACCAACAAGATCCATCTTTCTTTTCCATGGCTTAATCATAAGATCTCCAAAATTAAATGGGTTTTGTTTAGAGCAAGTCTATGTGAAAAAATTTCTAATAAGCATGTGAGTGAAAACAAAATATACTGAAAGAATCCATGTTGGTTTGTGGGGGATAGTTTTCACTTTTAAAAGCAAGAATTAAGTAACCATGTAGTATTGTTAATTAGTCGAGATATTCTTCTCTTGGAAGTCAAAAGTAAGTAATGTGACCATGTCAAAGGGATGTCTGATAATGTCAAGATCATCAAATGTCAAACCTAGATTCCAAATCTTGATCTGAATCTTAGATATGAAGTGTTACACAACTTATGTTATTGGTTATTAAAATTACAGAGAAAATTTATGATCGTAGCAATGGAGATGTGGCGCTTGATCAGTACCATCGTTATAAGGTATGCATGTTTTAGTTTGATTGTCTATCATCAAAGTCATTTTTTATTATAAGATAGTTGTAAAAAATCGGTATTGATAATTTTTCGCAATGCAGGAAGATGTTGCCATTATGAAGAAAATGGGTTTTGATGCTTATCGATTCTCGATCTCTTGGTCTAGAGTATTACCAAGTAAGAAAATCGACTTGTCAAATTGTTTAAAAATACGATTAAAATAGTAACATCTTTATATGCTATAGGAGGTTTGAATTAGAATTTGAAGAACGTTTATTCATTAATTTTGGCAGAGGGAACCCTTAAGGGAGGTGTGAACAAGAAAGGAATTAGATACTACAACAACCTCATCAATGAACTACTTGCCAATGGTAGGTTATGGTATCATTATAATACTCATAAATAAGAAATTGATACTCACAATTGTAATCTTTTTAGGCATCAAACCCTATGTCACACTCTTTCATTGGGATACTCCCCAAGCTTTAGAAGAAAAATATGGAGGCTTTTTGGGAGCTCAAATTGTGTAAGTATCAAAGTTTCATTATTTAGAGGTTAAATGTTTTGAAGAAAAATTGATATAATGTTCGAAATGAATTACAGGAATGATTTTCGCGACTTCACTAAGGTTTGCTTTGAAGCATTCGGAGATAGAGTGAAGCATTGGATCACTTTCAACGAGCCATGGAGCTTTTGCACGGGAGGGTATGCTTTTGGAGCCAATGCTCCTGGTAGATGTTCTTCTTGGCAGCCATTTAATTGTCTTGGTGGAGATTCTAGCACCGAGCCCTACATTGTTGGTCATCATCAACTTCTTGCTCATGCGGCCGCCGTCAAATTGTACAAAGCCAAATATCAGGTTTGTTACATTACATAGTTACTTAGGTCGTAATAGATATTGTTTTATTTGAGTTTTTTTTTTTTTTTTTAATTTCTCTCAAAGTTTTTAAATAAGGTGGCATCTTACAATCCGCACTTCTTCGAGGCCCAGACTCTTTGCTGACACATCAAATGGAGAAGGAAACGAGTGCCAGCAAAGACACTGGACCTCAAAGGGGGATGGATTGTGAGATCCCACATCGATTGGGAAGGAAAACGAAGCATCCTTTGTAAGGTGTGGAAACCTCTTCCTAGCAGACGCATTTGAAAAAACGTTGAGGGAAAACCCAAAAAAGTCAAAATATGATATCGGCTAACAATGAGATTGGGTTGTTACACAAACTATGAATTTTAACAAGTAGTATGAATATAGCAACCGTTTTCATGAACTTTCTAGACGTTTTTTAATGGTTATTTTAATGTAAAATGAATTATTTTAATTTTTTTTCTCACACTAATGGGATTTGTAGGCTCATCAAAGGGGTGTGATTGGTATCACATTAGTGTCAATTTGGTATACTCCATATTCAAACAGTGAGGCTGACAAAAAGGCTGCAATTCGGGCTCTTGATTTTGCTCTTGGCTGGTATGAACAATTTCTATGGAACATTATTACAAAAATTGCCTTTAGAAGCTTAAGTTTTTAATAAATATTTCACCCATTTAATACCTTTCTCTAATATCATATTAATACTAACTAAGAAATAAAGAATATCAATAAGAATAGGTTCATGCCTCTTCTATGTATAACATTTATTTTATTAATAACTCTCGTTTATTTAGTTCATCTTTCATTTATGTGGTTTATAACTCTTTTTTGGTTCATCTTTCATTTTGATACATGAATCATCTTGATTTATGTATAGCATTAATGCTTTTAAAGGGTCGTCGAAGATGGTTGAAAAGTATTGAATTTGAGTGTTCATTTTATATTTGTTGAGTGATATCTGGAACGAAATTTGTTGAGATTTTATAATGTGAAAGTATGAGATATATAGTTTGTAAACTATAGAAAATTTCTTTTTTCCGAATCACTTAAATTTTTGTGTCTTTTTGTTTAATTCTTCTGTTGGTGGGGGTGTGAATACGATCAATCATGCCTCCGTAACACAAAAATGGCAGGTTCTTGCATCCACTAACCTATGGAGATTATCCACCTAGCATGAGGAAACTCGTAAAGGAGAGATTACCCAAATTTTCAGCGGCAGAAAGTGCTTTAGTCAAAGGGTCACTTGATTTCCTTGGATTGAATTACTACACAGCTAATTACGCAAAAGACAATCCCAATGCACCTGGTCCACAACCAAGCTACTTGACTGATTATCGTGCCGATCTTTCAAGTATGTGTTACTTTTTCGAGTTCATCGAGATTCGTTTTATCATTTGGTGTTCGCTTAATTTGTTCTCGAGTCAAGCTAAGCTTGCATTTAAGCTTTTTTATGTTCGAAGACTTTCGATTTGACGTTCTTCAATAGAGTATTTACATCTTAACCAATTTTGATTGAACATTTTGTAATATTTGTGGGTTGCAGCGGATCGTGACGGAGTCTCGATTGGTCCAAAGGTAATTTATGCTCAAATTCTCGTCATCCGAGGGATTTACCGAGTGATTTATACTTGATTCTAACAACTTGTTTTGCAGTTTAATGAAACATCTTGGCTGGCTGTCTACCCACAAGGATTTACAGATCTATTGGTGTATACAAAGAACAAATACAAAAATCCAATTATCTATATCACTGAGAATGGTACCAAAAGAATAAATCTTTGTTTAGAAAAAGTGCACATAATTACATGTTTTTTTCTTAATTAATAGCATATGTTGTAGGATATCTCGATATTGAAGGTCCCCCATTTGTGGAAATGATCTCGGATAGGCGTAGAGTCAGATACCATCACGATCATTTGAAGGCTCTTAAAGAAGCAATGAAGTAAGTATCAAAGCAAAAAGGATATGGCTATCGATAATTGAAAGAAATTTTTTGTCATAGCCCAACCCATTTCCATTATTAATAGATATTATCCTATGTAAGCTTTACCTTTCACGCTTTCCCTCAAGATCCTCATTCGTTGGAGAGGGGAATGAAGCATTTAAGGTGTGGAATCCTCTTCTAACAAACTCGTTTTAAAAACGTTAAGGGAGAGTTAAAAAGGGACCATATCTGTTAGGTGTGGTATAAGGGCGTGTAAACTTCTCACTCGCAGATGCGTTTTAAAAATCTTGTGAGGAAGCCCGAAAGGGAAAGCCCATAGAAGACAATATCTGCTAGCTGTGTTATAAGGGTGTGAAAACCACTCCGAAGCAGATGCGTTTTAAAAATCTTGAGGGAAATCTCCAAAGGAAAAGCCTAAAGATGACAATATCTGCTAGCTGTGTTATAAGGGTGTGGAAACCACTCCTGATACGTTTTAAAAATCTTGAGGGGAAGCTCGAAAGGAAAAACCCAAAGAAGACAATATCTGTGAGCTGTATTGTAAAGGTGTGGAAACCACTCCTGAGCAGACGCGTTTTAAAAATTTTGAGGGGAAGCCCGAAAGGAAAAGCCCAAATAGGACAATATTTGCTAGCGGTGTTATAAGAGTGTGGAAACCTCTCCCGAGCAGACGCGTTTTAAAAATCTTGAGGGAAAGCCCGAAAGGGAAGTCTCAAAGATAACAATATCTACTAGTAGTGCACTTATGTTATTACACTTTTGGTCGTATTTTGCAGGGCTGGTGTACGGGTAAGGGGATACTTTGCATGGTCATTATTAGACAACTTTGAATGGGCGAGTGGCTATGTGATTCGTTTCGGCCTTAATTACATCGACTTCAAAGACAATTTGAAGAGAATTCCGAAGCTCTCAGCCAAATGGTTCGAAAATTTCCTCCGAACTTGAAGATCTTCCATCACCTTTGAATTATTGTTCATCCTCTTTGGTGTCTTTTTATGTGTTTTATCAATAACTAGAGCTAAAAACAAGTCCTAAGAAGGGGATTATTTTTCTTATGTGTTGTGGTGCGTTCTATTTTGTGATGAATAAAATCAGCTTTTTACTTCTTTTTTTTCTTTGTGTTAGAGTTACTCAACGTCTTTAGATGACCTAGTAATGATTTTTTTTTTTTTTTACTAATATAAAGTCACTACTCCGTGGATGACTTAATTACGAAAAGCGAAAAATTCTTTTAAAACAATTCAAAATAGACATAATGCAACCACCCTGATACTGATTTTATGGCTTTCATCACAACATCGGTCATCCGTATAAGAGTGTCTTAACTTTACCTGAAAAATAAGAGTAGCACGTGACTTGAGTATTTTAAGAAATTCTCAGTAAGTAATCCATTATTGAGATCAGAAAATGCAAGTACATGCAATATGGTGGGACCTATCATTTTAAAACATCATGACATAGTCTTAGAAAGCTTTTCAGTTCGGGCAAAGTTGGATGCGTAGTACTTCTGTATACATAGCACATTTATGCGAGCATAGGCTTACCAGGCAGGCTCGCATACCTTTTGGGTCTAACTCATCGGGTTAGCATTCGCTAACGGGCTACCAGACACCATGGAGGGAAAAGGCCTGCATAACATCATGGCCAACATAAATGTCATACATGATAAGGTATGCTTCCGTACTAATCGTAATGGAGAAGTATCCTAATGCATATGATATATAAGAATGAATTAGATTCCCATAGCTTAAAAGCGTGGTATAAATTGATGATGCAAGTCAAACCTTCCTCCATCTATAACATAATGTGTTTGTGAATTATGCATACATAATTTCTATCAAGTCTTTATAGAGCATAACTTACCTGACATGTTCTATGGAGGTTTATGCATCATAACATATTGTAGACATAGCATAACATAGCATAATATGATGTTGCATGATATAGCATAGTACTACGTAGCATATCATGACATATCATAGCATAGTACAAATTAGCATAGCATGACATACATATAACATATGAACTTAGTATAGCATGACATAGTATAGTACAACATCACATAAAAATTATAATTATGACATGCGCAACGCCACGAGACACACTTCATCATACATAGTACAATTCATACTACTAAACTATTAGTAAAATCACTTATTTGGTTGACCTAAGCTGGTATTACTAAATTACACTTAACGATCCAAATCAGTCTACGTGAATCCACAATATCGAATTAGAATATATTAACAAGGTTAATTTACTTAAAAGATATAAAATAAACCCAAACTTTAGCTCAAAATAATTTAAATTGAACAGGTACCCACCTTGTCGAGGCCCGTGGTTTGGTTGAACGTGACGTCTGGGTTTGAAACTATTTTTTTTCTCCTCTAGATTCCTTGTTTCTCCTTCCTGATTTTTTTTCTCCTTTTTGGCCCGTTTTATCGTCGACTTTTGGTCACTTTTTGTTCGATTTTCAACCCATTTTGACGATGAGTCATGAACGAATTTACTAGAACACGAAAATCATTTTAGTATTCATTTCTCTATGAAAATTGAGAATTTGGAAATTGATTGACCATAATGGATGGTCTCTTCCAATTAGATCGATATGATGTTGAGGAAATTGATGAGATATCATATAATCGATCAATAATCCATGCACTTCATCTTCTTCATTTGTTTCTGAAGAACCGAAAACCCTCACCATACCTATGTTCCACCGACAATCCATGCACGCTCACTGAAAAGTGAACGAAAATGCGTGGTCGATCGCAACCATGCACACCCCTAATTTGTGATTTTCTACGTGTATGTTTTGTGTAGTAGTGAGTAACAGTTTCTAAATTTTTTTTTTTTTCAAACTACCGCTGTATGGCTAATGATTACTCTATCACATAACGTGTAATTACCATAAACTTATTTTATAATGTGCCAAAAAAAATTGTCCAAGGATATGTTATATTAATGTTCTAAGTTATATTTTAATGATGTATAACAACAAATAATTCGCAAAATTAATCACATGCATATATATCTAATAATTTTAAAAATAAAAAATCATTATCATTTCAATCCTACTCCTGTCAAAGCTAGCTGTCAATTGTCTTTATTTAAATCTCAATGTCTCAAATAATAGAATTTAAAAGAGCTTCATAATTGCTATCCCGCTATCTCAAGAACGTGATTGTGACAAGTCTTGTACTCAAAAACCAAAAGGCAACCTAATTGAGTTTAAAAATTATTAAAATGGTAAATTCGTGTAAATTTAATGTATATATATATATATATATATATAGTAATAATTTTTACAAAATGAAAATGAAGAAGTTAAGAAATGGTACCAAATACCCTATTCAGAGCCGAACAAGTTGTCAAGCCAAATTCGAGCACATTAAGTGGAGCTGAGAGCGAGCTGCGGTAGAAAATATCATGTGTGTCAGGTCATAATCACACTCTAACGGCAGCAAGACAATGATTGCGCTGCACTTATTATAACCTAGTGAACAAGTCAAGCATGTGAAATTCTGACTTCACGTACAATATCGACGTGCTCGAGCCTCGGGTCATGTTTGAGAGAAATGTTTTAGAAAATGAGGGAGAAAATACGTTAAAAATAATTTTAAAAAAAAATAATATTATAAGCTAAAAGTGAGTTGGCAACAATAATAACTTTGATAACATATAACCTAGATAGGAAGAATTGACGACTAGTCAATCTCTTAATTGGGGCATTTTTGCTATGACAGGTGTAGATATAATTTTAGTGACCGGTCATACACTCTCGTGTTGACACAACAATGATAGTAAAAACATATCTAACAGGAACGCAATTAAAAGGGGTGTAGAATAGGCATGCAGCCATAGACAAAACATCCTGGACAAGCATAATCAGGACATCTAACATGCAGTCACAAGCAACACGCTTTGGACAAGCATGACTACAACACACCGCACGTGAAGAACCGAGCGGCAGTCACGGGTTGAGGAGCTCGGGACTTCTGTTCGAGGCGTAGGCCACCCTTCGCCCGATCAATGAAACAGATTGAGCTCCTTAAGTGAGGATACGTGAACTTGGACTTGGGGGCCGCTGTATCTGCTAAAGGTCAGTTTTGGAATGGGTGATTCAAATAAAGACAATTGCTTACATTAGTAAGCAATTGTCTTTATTTGAATCAAAATGTCTCAAATAATTGAACTCAAAAAATAAAATGAAATAAAAAAAAATCTTCAAATAATATTTTACCCCCACTTATTTTATTTTTTTTTTTTCTAAATTTTTATAATTTTTTAAAATGTCACCGACAACGCTTAAAGATCTTTGATCAATCAACATTCCAACATGTTTTCGTGTCAAAAATAAAATAAAATTGTTATCGTAACATATTTCCAGTCTTTTCAAATAATTATTCCGTTAATCTTTTTCTCGAACATAAAATAACATTAAAGAGTTCAAACACGAATTTCGTACTTAAATTGAGTTTAAAATTTATTAAAACTATTAGATTTGTGTAATTTTTTTTTTTTTTTAAAGAATTTTTACAAAATGAAAATGAATTTGGAAATAATTAGGTCCTTTTGTGAGGCTACAAGTTGGTATGGCTCAGCACGTTGTTTTTACTCCAAATATCATTGTCTTTTAGCAGTATGGCGTGAAACACGACATTCCTCATCAACTCACCATATTAAAACCAATCATTCCTAAAACATTTTTAATTGATTGAAAAATCTCAATTAACCTAAACATTATCCATTTCCATCTAAGAAAACATGTTATTTGTATGCGCTAACGTTTTAGCGAGGTATGTGGTTAATTGGAGAAATTTTTATGCCCTAACGTCATAGCATGACCTGTGATTTTTGATATCGTGTCTAGTATTTTCTTAGCACTTCGACCGATATGTTGATTATGTGAATCGGTATAGCATGACACATGAATCTCTAAATAAGATTTACGCATCGAATCTTATGTTAGGGTTTTATCGAATCATATGTTAGGATTTTGAAATCCAGATCTGATGTCTGTGACTCTAATATTACCTCATAAACCTACTCGAATGTGGTCTCAGTTCATTTATGCATCTCTCTTCTACGGCATACATATCCTCCCAATATAAATAAAGGTGTTAGGGAGAGCAATTCTCATCCCCAAACCAAAAGCTAGGAATGGCTTTCAAACATGGCCATAGCTTTCTTATCTCTGTGTTTCTTCTCCTTTTTCTCGTAGCAGCCAAAGCAGACGTAGCCCCTCGACGCCCCATCGATGTCGTAAGACGAAGCAGCTTTTCCAAAAACTTCGTTTTTGGCTCAGCATCAGCTGCTTATCAGGTAGGGGAGAGAGGTAGACTTCATTTGAAAGGAACTTCAATGCATCAATGTTTGCTAATCATTTTAGACCTTTGATATCAGTTTGAAGGTGCTGCTTTTGAGGATGGTAAAGGGCCAAGTATTTGGGATAACTTTACTCACCAACACCCAGGTCTCTCTCTCTTACCATATTTCTTTTAATTTACTCTCTTTTGATGATTCTAGCACGAATTTATTTTGAAGATAAGCGTTCGTGGTTTTGCTTTTGGTTTTCCCGAAAGGTCTCGTACTAATGAAGATAGTATTTCTTACTTATAAACCCATGATCAATCTCTTAATAGTCGATGTGAGACTTCTCTCTCAACAATATTCCCCTCGAACAAATTATACCAAAGAGTCTGTCCTTAATTGAGACTCGACTCCTTTTATGGAGCCCTCGAACAAAGTACATTATTTGTTTGACACTTGAGTCACTTTGACTACACTTTCGAGGCTCACAATTTTTTTGTTTTGACATTTGAGGATTCTATTGATATGGTTAAGTTAAGGGCATGGCTCTAATACCATGTTAAAAACCATAACTCTCCACAATGATATGATATTGTCCACTTTGAGCACAAGATCTAGTGACTTTGCTTTTGGTTTTCCAAAAGGTCTCACACGAAGGATTTTATTGATATGGCTAAGTTAAGAGCATGGCTCTAATACCATGTTAAAAACCACAACTCTCCACAATGGTATGATATTGTCCACTTTGAGCACAAGATCCACTGACTTTGCTTTTGGTTTTCCAAAAAGGTCTAACACGAATAGAGATAGTATTTCTTACTTATAAATCCATGATCAACTCCTTAATTAGTCGATGTGAGACTCATCTCCTAACAATCCTCAACATAAATAATGTCTAAACAAAAATCAAACGCTTATGTCATTGTTTCTTAAAATTACAGAGAAAATTTATGATCATAGCAATGGAGATGTAGCTCTCGATCAGTACCATCGCTATAAGGTACATAGGAGACAAACATGTTTGAATTTTATTATTGAATCATTTTTCTTTTAATTGATAAACAATTGTTCATAATACAGGAAGATGTTGCCATTCTGAAGAAAATGGGTTTCAATGCATATCGATTCTCAATTGCTTGGTCTCGAGTTT
Organism: Cucurbita maxima; assembly: GCF_002738345.1. Taxonomy (NCBI): domain Eukaryota; kingdom Viridiplantae; phylum Streptophyta; class Magnoliopsida; order Cucurbitales; family Cucurbitaceae; genus Cucurbita; species Cucurbita maxima. The sequence continues at coordinate 1,469,595 of NW_019272026.1, read as the reverse complement.
TGCCAAGTAAGACAAAAGAGCTCGAGTGGTTAGAAATCTACTTTACTTACATTTTTAGGGAAGAACATAGTCAAAATATTGTGAACAAATAACAATTTTTTACACTATACTTTTATTTATAATTATTGTAGAGGGAAAACTTAGTGGGGGAGTGAACAAGAAAGGAATTGAATACTACAACAACCTCATCAATGAACTCCTTGCAAATGGTGAGTATCATTATAACATGTTCTTAATTATTTTGATTATTTGAACCTAATTTGATTAATATTTACACTCTTGATTTCATAGGCATCCAACCCTTTGTCACCATTTTTCATTGGGACAGTCCCCAAGCTTTAGAAGATGAGTATGGAGGCTTCTTAGGGCGTCAAATTGTGTAAGTATGAAATAGTCAGTCAGACAGTAAAATTAATAAAATTATCTTTGAACTTTTTATTTAGTCTTAAAAAATGTTTTTAATTTTTTCAAAAGTTATAATAATACGTTTAAATTTTTTTTTTTAACTTCAAAAATTAATTACAGGAATGATTATCGAGACTATGCTGAACTTTGCTTTAAAGAGTTCGGAGATAGAGTTAAACATTGGATCACTCTGAACGAGCCATGGAGCTTCAGCATGGGAGGCTATGCCCAAGGAGCCAATGCTCCTGGTAGATGTTCTTCTTGGCAACCATATAAATGTCTTGGCGGAGATTCTGGCACTGAACCATACATTGTTGCCCATCATCAACTTCTTGCTCATGCAGCTGCTGTCAAAGTTTACAAAACCAAATATCAGGTTCGTTATCTAACGTAAATTACTAAAATGCTCTGATATCAATTGTTGTAACGTAAGCGTAAATAAGATCGATAACACTCACACACCCACGAACAAAAATTAAACAAATAGACACAAAAATTTACGTAATTCGGAAAGAACAAATTCTCCTACATTCACAGGTGGTAGTCAATCACTCTAACTAAAGTGTGCAACGGTATCTCTCACACTGTCACATTACAAGTCTCTCTTACAAAGTTCCTCCCAACTATCTCTAGGCAAATACAAAATGACAATATCTCCACATCTCAAAACAATGTTAAACAACCAAACTAATTCTCATACATGAATCAAAACAACAACAATGAATCAAGATGATTCATGTACCAATATGAGAGAATGTATCAATATGGGAGATGTGAGATCCAACATCGGTTGGAGAGAGAAACGAAACATTCTCTATAAGGGTGTGAAAACATCTGTCTACCAGACGCGTTTTAAAAACATTGAAGGGAAGCTCGGAAGAGAAAACTCAAAGAGGACAATATCTACTAGCGGTGGGATTGTGGGCCGTTACAAATGGTATCAAAGCCAGACACCGGGCGATGTGCCAGCAGGAGGCTGAGTCCCGAAGGGGGGTGGACATGAGGCGGTGTGTCAGCAAGGACGCTGGGCCCCAAAGGGGGTGGATTGGGGGGTCCCACATCGATTGGAGAAGGGAATGAATGTCCACGTGAGTGTCAGCGAAGATGCTAGGCTCCGAAGGGTGGTGGATTGTGAAATCTCACATCGGTTGGAGAGGGGAACAAAACATTTTTTATAAGAATGTTGTCAGCGAAGACGCTAGACCCCGAAAGGTGGTGGATTGTGAAATCTCGCATCGGTTGGAGAGGGGAACAAAACATTTTTTTATAAGAGTGTGGAAATCTCTCCCTAGCATACGCATTTTAAAAACTTGAAGGGAAGTCCGAAAGAGAAAGCCTACTCGTGGTGAGCTTGGGCTCTTATAGGAGATGAACCAAATGAATCCAATAAATTCATGAATCAAAGTGGGGAATGTACCAAAAGTATTCATGAATCTAAAGATTCATAAACCAAATATTTATGACAATTCTCAACCTTTTCAAAGCTCTCAAACGTCGAGCTCATTAAATTTGATCATTTTATAACTCTTAGTTTATGGGATTTGTAGGCATATCAAAAGGGTGTGATTGGTATCACATTAGTGACAGTTTGGTATACTCCAAACTCAAACAGTGAGGCCGACAAAAAGGCTGCAATTCGAGCTCTTGATTTTGCTCTTGGCTGGTAAGCAAAGTTTATATGAAACATTATTACAAAAATGAAAACCCTAAGTTTTTAATATATATGTAACCCTTTAATATCATATTATAAACTATACTATATATAAATATTTATGGCAGGTACTTGCATCCAATAACCTATGGAGATTATCCACCTATCATGAGGGAACTCGTGAAGGAGAGATTACCCAAATTTTCAGCTGCAGAAAGTGCTTCAATCAAAGGGTCACTTGATTTTCTTGGACTAAATTACTACACAGCTAACTATGCCAAAGACAACCCCAATGCACCAGGACAACAACCAAGCTACTTGACCGATTATCGTGCAGATCTCTCGAGTATGTTTCACTTTTTCGATAATCAAATTTGGGAGTTCATCACGATTTCGTTTTATCATCTGGGTTCGCTTAAGAGCCTACTATTTAGGGTTTTTTATGTTCAAAACTTTCGATTTGACATTTTGTCATGTTTTTTAACTGTAGCTGATCGTAACGGAGTCTCAATTGGTCCAAAGGTAACTTACATGCAAATCTATTCAGTGAATGAATTGTACATGTCATGATTATCTAATAATTTTCTTTGATTGTATTATATATAGTTTAGTGCGATATCTTGGCTCGCTGTCTATCCACAAGGACTTAAAGAATTACTGATCTACACGAAGACCAAGTACAACGATCCATTAATCTATATCACCGAGAATGGTAAGAAGACAAAACTTAGGTTTAGCAAACGTACATTACTAATGAAAATCATATGTTGTAGGGTATCTTGAAATCGAAGGTCCCACATTTGAGGAATTGATCAATGACAAAGCTAGAGTCAAATACCATCACGATCATCTTTACAATCTTAACGAAGCAATCAAGTAAGTATGAAACAAGGATATGTGTCGATGTTTTAGATTCGTTAAATATACTAAAGATTTTTGTCTTACGACGTTTTTGGAAACCATTGTAGGGCTGGCGTGAAGGTAAAAGGATACTTTGCATGGTCATTTTTGGACAACTTTGAATGGGCGAGTGGATACGCGGTTCGGTTTGGCCTTAACTACATCGATTACAAGAACAATTTGAAGAGAATTCCAAAGCTCTCAGCCAAATGGTTCGAAAATTTCCTCAAAACTTGAAGATGATCCATGATGTTGCCCCTCTTATTCAATGAATTTTCATGTCTTTTGTTGATTATGGGATATGGTAGTGAAGTAGCTAAGAAATGTCCCAAAAAAAATGAGGTTATTTGCTTATGTATGTGTGATGTCTATTTTCTGATGATCAATAAAATAAATGACTGTTTTCATGAATAGCCCATTGTTAGAGATTTTTCTTTTCGATTTTCGCCAAGTTTTTGTTATGAAGATTTGAATGGTTACAATTTGTGTAACGACTCAAGCTCACCACTAACAGATATTGTTCTTATGAAGTTTCGAATGGTTACAACTTGTGTAATGACCCAAGCCGACCGCTAAAAGATATTGTTCTATTTGAGTTATCCCTCAAGTTTTTTAAAACGAGTTTCATATGGAGAGGTTTCCACAACCTTATAAAAAAAAAAAAAAACGAGTCTGCTATGAAGAGGTTTTCATACCCTTATAAAGAAAGAATGGTTTGTTTGCTATAGAGAGGTTTCCACATCCTTATAAATAATGGTTTTTTCTCCTCCCCAACCGATGAGAGATCTCACAATCCACTCCCCTTCGGGGACCAACGTCCTCGCTGGCACCCGTTCCCTTCTTCAATCGATGTGAGACTCTCCAATCCACCCTTCTTCGAGACCCAGCCAGCGTCCTTGAGCTTTCCCTTCCGAACTTTCTCTTAAGGTTTTTAAAACGTGTTTAGGGAGAGGTTTTCACACCCTTATAAAGAATGTTTTGTTCTCTTCCTCAACCGACGTGGGATCTCACAATTCACCTCCCCTTCGAGGCCCAGCGTCCTCGCTGGCACTCGTGCCCTTCTCCAATCGATGTGGGACCCCTCCCCCCCAATCTACCCTCCTTTGAAATCCAGCGTCCTTGCTAGCACATCGCCTCGTGTCCACTTCTCTTTGGGACTCAGCCTCCTTACTGGCACATCTTCTGGTGTCTGGCTTTGATACCATTTGTAACGGCTCAAGCTCACCACTAGCAGATATTATCCTCTTTGAACTTTCCCATTCGGGGTTCTTCTCAATGTTTTTAAATCCCGTCTGGTAGAGAGAGGTTTTCACACCCTAATAAAAAATATTTTTTCTCCTCCCCAACCGATGTGTGATCTCAAAACTCGACTCTTAAAACATGACCAAATCAAACTACTATGATGTGCATTGTATAATGATCTTTAAAAATTAAATCAAGTTTGAAATTATCTAAAAGATAAATGCTTTGTAGCAAAATAGCAAGTGTTCATAGCAAAACAAAGAAATTACCTACTTTGTAAGGTGTTTATATGACTAATAACTTGACAAATGTGGACTCTCTAACCCAAAACATAAAGGTTGGATTGGGTTAGATTTTTTCGATCCAGTTAAGTTACCTATTTTTACTAATGAAATAAAGTCAATACTATATATATGACTTAATTATGAAATGTGATACCATCTTTTAAAACATTTCAAAATGATGACATGGACTTAAACATTCATAAGAAAATCGTTAAAACAATGCAGCTGAAAAAGTAAAATTTAAAGAAAACAAAGAAAAGAATAAAATAATGTCCTAATCTATCTTAAGGGCTACCGACAATAACATGAATGCATCTATCCTAACTTCAATTTCATGATTGTCACTGTGACATCGTCACTCGTGCAGATGTATCTTATCTTTATCTTACCTTTACCTGAAAAATAAGAATTACATGATTGAGATCAAAAAATGCAATCCCATGCAATCATGTTTCGGACTCATCCTTTCATAAAACATCATGACATGATCTTGGTCTCTACTTCTAGTTTGTGCATAATTGAATGTGTAAATATTTCTCTACACGTGGACCATGTTGTACGCGCACATAGACCCCAAGCGAGCTCATATACGTACCTCTGGAGCTGCCCCTTCCCTCCATGGCATTTCGACAGTGTGAGTGTAAGTTATACCATCGTTCATTTCATACGTAACTTAATCATTTCATGTCATCTCATAATGTTAGTGTTATAACATGGTATAACACTTTCCATAACATTCTTCTAAGAATATAAGTCTCAAAATCAATAATTAAAGGAATCATTCTTCTACTTATCTATATAAGAATGAAGGAATGTATCTCATAAGATTATGTTTATAACTCCCTATTTTGTCATGTCCTAAAAATAGTAAGATTATTGGGACTGATACAAAAGTCATTCACACTAGCAAATAAATTGACAAACACAAGAAGGAGCTTATAGCTTAGGCAAGATTAAGATCGAGTCACATATGATAATCATGTGAAATATTAATAGTTTTAATTAACGAATCAATATTATACAAACTTATTATATAGGATATTTTCACTTACATGTCTCAACAAAAACGGAGTTGAATAAACTATCAATAAAAGTTATAAAGTAAGCTATATCAATAGCGTTACCAAGATAGGAGATTCAATCTTATACATATACAATAGATCTTTTAGGTTATTAGAACGACGATTTCATATATGTTGTTAGCGATTTTTCATCGTGGCTATTTTTTCTAGCTATTCCTCACTACTTCCCATATGGGTTTGACTCGTTATATCAAGTTTTGTATTAAATCTCCATCTTACTTATTTTAGCTCAACAATTATTTGGATAGTTAAATCATCCACTTTTAGACTGATAATTAGTGTCTTATCCATTTAACCATGCACCAAACAAAAAATCTTTAACCAATCTATTGGATTAGGTTTTAGATCACATGGGAGTCATTCGAATTTTTTATTGGATTACCATTCTAGGGGCGATGAAATACTTTTAAGCACTCAAAATCAATCTAATGTTCAATTTTATAATTTTGATTTTAAACATGACAAAGGTTATTCTAACCCTTTCAAAATGACTCGAAAATCTTTTAAAAAAAAGAAGCTATTCTTCATATTTCAAAAAGATTCTTGGCTTTAAAGTTGGTATTGAAGAAACAGTGAGATGCTAAAGGAGTTGAGAAAGAATGAATCGAGAAAGATTTAGATTTTTGAAGCATTTAAGTTATTATTTTTCGTACGCAACATAGATTGTACATTGAGCTACAACAAAATGTTATCAGTCTCACAGTTTTAAAATGCATATACTATGGAGAGGGTCTAACTCTACTTCATTCAATGTCTTGCACCATTCAATGATTGGCTCTAATACTATTTGACGAGCGGTATTCCAGCAAGAACGTTGAGCCTCCAAGGAGGGTAAATTATGAAATCTCCAGTAGTTGGAGAGGAGAACGAAGCATTCTTCATAAAGGTGTAGAAACTTCTCCTTAGTAGACGGGTGTGAAAATCTCTCCCTAACAAACGCATTCTAAAACCTTGAAGAGAAGCCCAAAAGGAAAAACTAAAAAAAGGACCAAACTTATTAGCAACGAATGGGCGTTGCACTCTTTCCAACCCTTCAAAAAAACTAAAATATAATTCAACACATAAACAAATCAAAATAAAAAATAAAAAAAAAAAATTTAAAAGTTTAGAAACCAAAACATAAAATAATCATGAAATTTTAAGAATGAACATAGAATAATCTTAAAAAAAATCGGTCAATTCAAACTTTTGATATCACACGTCTCGTCACCTCACCGAAAACCATGTCTCACTACAAACCGCGTGACACGCTTAATGCACTTTTTAAAAAAAAACAATGAGCTCACAACCTACTTTTACACTATCAAGACATTAAGAAAAATGTTTATATTCTCAGACATAATAACATCTCAAAAAGAAAAAAGTATGGCAAACCACATCTTTTCAGCATCCAACACTCACTTTATTCAACAAACTCATCAATGCTTCATTTCTTCAACCCATTCTTTGCAAACAATTAAAGTTTTCTCCTTAAAAAGTGATGGCAAAAACAAGAAATGAAGATATCATTGTAAAGAATGTTGATCCACTTCATTCTTAGTTAGAACATTCTGTTGTAATGTTAAGAACATATGGTGAAGAGAAAGAATAATAAAACAAGCACAGTGGATGATACTGAATTCAACAGTTCTTTAGAGATAAGAAAAGGCAGGAAATATCGTAATCTAGAAGAACATCACTATGCCTCATTCACTAAGAAAACCAAATTCTTCCAAGGTTGTTTTACCTGCAGTTCACGCCCGCTTCAGCAGCTCGATGGGGCTTGCTTTTTCGCCTGCTTCCGTTGTGACGAAATCCATTTGATCTCGTTGATTCATCAGTGCTCGACCGTGTTCCGTCCCCATTTTCGTCTTTGACCGGATCGAGCTTTTCTTTCACTTGTGAGCTTCTTCTCCTCCTTTTCCCATTCTCTGCTGCAGGTGGGCCTTTCATCTCCTTGCTCACAATGTCACAGCCTTTCACGTTCTCGCTGTCATCGTCTTCTATCTTTTCGGCTTCCTCCTCATCCATCTCGTCCTTCAATGGCTTCTGTGGCCTTCCCCTTCGCTTTTGTGCAGGGATCTTCTCTTCCTCACCGCTTCCAGCATCATCGTGATTCGTCATGGTCAACTTCCTTCCTTTTCCCCGACCTCTACCCATCCTCTTTAAGCACTCCAAGAAAGAAAAATCATGCAACAGATAGCAACTGCCAGACACAAAACAAGCAATTACATAGGAAACAATTCCAATTCGCTTGCAATAAGAAACTCGTGAAGTAAATAAACACACCAAGCTCGAATATCGTAACCAGCTGATGGTTATCAAGCATGACACATCTTGTAACAGCCCAAGCCCACCACTAGCAAATACTGTCCTCTTTGGGCTTTCCCATTCGGGCTTTCCCTCAAGGTGTTTAAAACGCATCTGCTAGGGAGAGATTTCCACCCTTATAAAGAATGCTTCATTCTCCTCCCCAATCGATGTGGGATCTCACAATCCAACCCCCTACGGAGCCCCGTCCTCACTAGCACTCCTTCCCATCTCCAATCAATGTGGGACCCTCCCAATCCACCCCCTTCGAGGCTCAGCGTCCTTGCTAACACACTGCCTTGTGCCCACCCCCTTTCAGAGCTCAACCTCCTCGTTGGCACATCGCTCGATGTCTAGCTCTGATACCATTTGCAATGGCCAAAGCCCACCGCTAGCAAATATTGTCCTCTTTAGATTTTTCCTTTCGGGCTTCCCCTCAAAGTTTTCAAAACACGTCTGCTAGGGAGAGGTTTCCACATCCTTACAAAGAATGCTTAGTTCTCCTCTCCAACCGATGTAGGGTCTCACGCATTTTATACAATTACAATACTTCCTCAAACTAATCAGCACGGAAACCTAACCAGTAGAATACAGACCCTTGAATTCTTTAGGGATGAAATGAAAGAAACTTAAACAAAATTGCATGACAGCAACAAGAGAAAAGGGCAAATTTATCGAACTTCATTGTAAGTTCTCTATTAAAAGACCTAAATCATGAAAAGTAAACACATAATATAAGAATTCGTACACAAGGAGGGATCAATAAGAGTATTATAAGAGATCAAGATTTGTTCATACTAGTATAGATTCTAAGTTCAAATCCCTACAATATCACTTCCTCCCAATTGATAGCTAAAGTTCACATGTAATTGAATCTAAAGCAAAGCCGAAGTTCCTATAATATGCTGTTCTTGCTTGCAAAGTTTCTCAAACCTAAGTTGACTTCCCCTGATTAGGTAAGGATTAAACAGAGCCAGAAAGACGAACAAATCTCAATCGAAGATAACCCAATTATAAGCAACAAGAATCTCAAAACCACAAACAAATATCAGAATCGAGAGTAAAAGCTACCAAGAAACTCGAAAATCCCCGAACAGCAGAGACAAACAAGATCCACCAAAAAGAAACAGAATCGGATTGGTAGAAGACAAGATTAGAACAATAGAAACAGTTAATCGACAGATTAATTCAATTTTATAGGCAAGAAAAGAAGAAATGAACAAAAGCAACAAATGAAAGAAGAACAAGAAACAGACAAATTCAAAACAGAAAAAAAAAAAAAAAAAAAAAA
>NW_019272026.1:1446446-1460333 GCF_002738345.1 Cucurbita maxima | reverse complement strand
AAAAAAAAAAAAAAAAAAAAAAAAAAAAAAAAAAAAAAAAAAAAAAAACCTGATAAGAAACGAAGGCCATACGTATCACTGGAACGGATCCATTACAGTGAATCTGTTGAAGAACGAAAAGAAGTTCACAAGAACAGAGAAAATTCCATGTGGGTGTTCATGGATTGAGGATTAGAGCGAAAAGAAGGGGAAATTACAGAGGCATAAGGAATGATCTGAAGAGGGGATTTGAAAGAAGATTGAAAGTGAACAATGAAACGAAGATTTAAGAAGGATTGGGATATGAGAAACAGTGGTGAAGGTCACTTGAAGACCTGCCCATATGAATCACAGAGAGAAGAGGCGTAAACGAAAGAGATATTTGTTGAATGCCAAGATTTGGAGCAAAAGTCCAATGTATTCCGAGGCTTCAAATTGCAAGGTCACTTTGGTAATTCGAAAAATACCACTTAATTTGTAGTTTATTTCAAATAATTCTATTTTTCTCATTTATTTTTTATAGAAAATAAAAATTAATACTTTATTTCAAACCCATCTTAAAAAATAATAATTAAAAATATTTTTACCCGTTTTAAAAAAATAGGGACTTTCATCTTGACACCTATTCGTGTAGTCCCTAGTTGTAACCGCCAAGATCCACTGTTAACAGATATTGTCATCTTTAGGATTTTCCTTTCAGGCGTAACTACCCAGATCCACTATTAGTGAATATTGTCCTTTTTGTGCTTTTCCTTTCGGGCTTCCCCTCAAGGCTTTAAAAGCCGTATGCTACGGGAAGGTTTTTCCACACCCTTATGAATGGTGATTTGTTCTCCTCTCCAACTAATGTGGCCCCAGTGTCCTCGCTGACACTCTTTCCTTCCTCCAATCGATGTGGGGGCGGTCCCATATTTACTGGCACACGGCTTCGTGTCTACCCCCCTTCGGGGAACAGCGAGTCCTAGTTGTAACGGCCCAGATCCACCGTTAGCAGATATTGTTCTCTTTACCGCCTCGTGTCTACCCCCCTTCGGGAACAACGAGTCCCTAGTTGTAACGGGATATTATCCTCTTTCCCTTTCGGGATTCCCCTCAAGGCTATAAAACATGTCTGCTAGGGGAAGGTTTCCACACCCTTATAAAGGGTGGTTTGTTCTCCTCCCAACTAATGTGGGACATCACACTAGTCCAACGAGGATTGATTTACAGGTTCGCCTGTTTCTACACTTCATTTGGATCCATGTCTTGAGGTAACTGTAGTCTATAGTTCTTCTTGAGACATGGTTTAAAACTTTCTTGGTCCTCTTCTTTCATTTATGAGTCTCTAAAATTACTGTATTTCTCGTTAGGTCAATCAAATGAGACCCAAAACTTCAAACAAAAAATATAAAATATCACAAAATCCAACAACTTACGTTAGTAAAATATTTTAAGTCCCGATGGATCCATTAATCGCTTACTTATTCTCCGTTCTTCTTGTTATATAGTCTATAAATCTCGAACCACCAAAGGATCTATATGGAATTAAATGTTTTAAAAATATTGTACATTGGTAGCTGAGCAAGAATTTGAGTCATAATTGTCATAACAACTCATGGGAGAGAAAAGAAAGAAAACACGTGAGTTACTAATATTTATGTTTGAGAATGCTCGGAAATTAGAGATGTTCTTCAAAATTCACAACTACTATAGGCATGGTAAGCTTTCTTAGCCCCTTCTTGAGTATAGTGGATGTTAATTAGGTTCTTAAGGCAACTAGTTAGTTCAAATTTTGGACTATCATTTCCAAGACTTTTTGGACTAGCGCTCAGAGTTAATTTAGTTTTGGAAGCACTATGGTTCAGTTTTCTTACTGTCTCTCACAATCTTGAGGTGAACGGTTTATTGGAAGTGTCTTGACCTTGGCCATCGTAAAACTGTCTTAGTTTAGCACTCTATTTTATCTCAATTCATTTATGCATGCTCGAACAATTCTTAAACTCATATAAGAGTTTCGAGAGTAGCAGAATTCGATTTATATTATAACAACGGGAAAAATAAAATAATAATAAATAAATAAATAATAAAAATATTAAAAAAAAAACATTTGGTAACAGATTCCTCCTCCTTCCTTCAATCTCTCACCACTCCTTCCCTAAAAATAAATCGGTGAACAAATCAGTAATTCTTTTTCTTTTCAGTAAAAACAACTACAGATTTACCCTATCAGAATTTCTTCTTCCTACAAAAACAAATTAAAAAAAAAAACAAAAGGTTTAACTAGATTTAGTTCGGCCTATGTCATTTGAGGAGTTCAGTAGTCGTATGTTAAATCTTCCTTCTATTTTATTAAGATTTGTTTAATAGAATTTAAAAAAATAAAACAGGGGCAAGTAACTCCATTAAATTTAGTCTTAACACTAAATATCAGAATTTAACAATGGCCCATGTAAATTAGGGAAATAATTTTATACAGTTCAAACTTGAAACTAATGTCATGGGCTATGTTGACTTAGATTTCAATGAACTTTCATTAAGGATAACGACAGAACATCATCTTAAGCTAACCAGATAAGTGACCTTACTATCGGCATGGTTATATTTTGATGTTGACACGTGCCCTGTGGTTCTGCACGTGTCGTATATATTGATATGTGTGAATTGTCTGTGGATCGATGTGCTTCCTATATGTTATAATATATGAATTGTATGATAATAGTTACTGTACGATGTGTTCAAGGATATGTTTGAGATAGGATACAAGAAGGATGCACAAAACGAAATGTAACGATAGGAGTAAAGTACGTTCATGAAACGTTAAGATTAGGTTACATACCGGAGTGATATGGATAAGAGAGATTGATGGAAGAATACGGTTAGGTTACGGGTAGAAAGGGATAGGTTTGTGATAGATTGATAGAACGATAGCGTTAGGTTAAGTTCTTGTGATGATATGACTAGGGTATGTTCACGTAATGATATGTATGTGATAGGTATAAGAACGTCAAGACTATGATAAGTTAGAGAATGATATGACTATGAAATGTTTACGTTATTACTTGTTTATGATACATTGTGAAGCAATATGTCATGGTATGATGTGTATATGATGAAATGTTATGTTAAAAGCATAGAACGTTATGTTAGGTCTCTTATATTTGAATGTAAATAGCATGAATTGTATGACATGAAACACGATAAACTGTCTGGAATCATAACCTCGATAGGAATATGTATGAAATGTAAATTGAAAATGAGAATGACATGAAGCATGTAACGTGACAGGGGGTTATGTTCATTAATAATAAATGTAGAAGTAGGGGGGACCTCATGCATTATGTGTGTTCATGCATCCGAGGGGATACCCATATCCCATCACGAGGGTACGGACGCGTACATCCAATGGCAGGACAACGATCGTTATGCTTGCATACCGCTGCCGTCGGTTACTAGTTTTAACGGGTCCCAGCATAAGAGGCTCCCAGAGTATGCCCACCAGATAAGGAAAGTGGCTCAGCGGTGTGCGAACTAGCTGGTGAGCCCATACTCGCACGTATGGGCTGTGTGTAGAGTATATGGTACACATTCACGATTACCCGTTAGGACAGCACCGTAAGGAAAACAAAATGAAACGAAACGAAAGATAGGTCCCATCATTTCATTGCATGTGATTGTTGCATTTAACCCCAATAGTGGGGTTACTTACTGAGTATTTGATAAGATAAGGAACCACTACAAGGGGAGTAATATTCGGATTACCTTGTTGATCGAATATCTCAAGGCAAGAACACTTGTTTGAGATTCGAATCACTCCACAAGCAAGATCGATCATGTCTAGCTTGAATGATTCTTGTTGATCAAATATCTCAACGCAAGAACACTTGTACTTAATTGTCATAATTAACCATTATGTAATTGTAACCTAAAGTAAATAAAAAGTCCAAAACTCTAAATTACTCTAAATTGTAGCTCACCCAAAATTTATAACAATCAAACTTCATTCTTCTTCAACGTGGCATGAATTGAAACATCTTTTGATAATTTTGACAACCTTTTCTTCACATCTTCATTGGAGTATATTGTATGATTGATGTTTTTTTGGTTCATATCAGTATTTCTTTAAATACTCAAGTCATGTGCTACTACATTTTTTCAGGTTTAGGCAAGACATTCCTATACGGCTGATAATGGCATCGCAACTCGAGACCATGTCACATGCATAGGGTAGTGGTATTTGTTTTCTTAGACTTAGGCTAGACTAGGTTGTTTCTAACTTAAACTCTTATTCATTTTATTTAGTCTTTTGTGGTGACGTTTTAAAGATGTTTTCGAAACACGTAAGTCCATGGCTGTGTTTTAAGATAAAGGTTATGTTTTATGAAATTGTAATGAAGTATTCCGCATTCAATGTTTATGGTACATATACGGTAGCGACCTTAAATTAAGTAGAAAATTTTGGTTCGTTACAGGTATAATATGTCATTCTAAAATCTCCTTTCAAGGGCATTTCAGTCATTTGTAGACAACATATAAATCATACTTATCATTCTAGTTATATAAGACCGTTCATGTTCATATTCGCATGCTAGTATACTCTAGCAATTCCTTAAAGCACTATTCGAAAGGAATCCAAATGGTTACTTATTTGATCTTGTTTATGTTTGGCTCGTTACTCAATTGAAGTCATAATGAGATGAAAATTGTTGACTCTCCTCAGGCTTAGTTGTTGGGCGTCCTTGGCTCGAAACTCAATTGAAGTGGGTTTCGTTCCTATTAACTTTGAAATTTGTTTCAAAAAGTATGCAGAAGTAAAGGTTTAAAGCACGAAAATAGTTTTGTTGTGGCTCGATAGCAACTAGCTCGACTTACTAAAGTATATTATCATCCCCACCCCATCCTCTAACGGTACGTTAAAGATTTGTGGTATAACATTTTTATTTCAATGATCTTGGTTGAAGATGGGGAATTTGGACCTAAGTTTTGCATGAAGAGATATGCTAAATCTCCATACATATCGTCGTCAACCTCATGATTTTTAAAACGCGTATATTACGAAGAGATTTCCACACCTTTATAAGGAATGTTTTGTTCTCCTCTCCAATTGATGTGGGATCTCACAACCCACCCCTTTAACCTAAGGACCCAACGTCCTCGTTCGTACACCATTTGATGTCTAGCTCTAATACCATTTGTAATAGCCAAAGTTCACCGCTAGTAGATATTGTCTACTCTGGTTTTTTACATACCGTTGTCGCCTCACGATTTTTAAAATGTGTCTACTAATGAGAGGTTTCCACACCCTCATAAGAAATGTATCATTCCTCTCACCAACTGATGTGCGATCTCACATAAACACGCTCTGAAATTTTAAAATCTAAGTCAGGATATTAAAATTATAATTTAAAAAATTGCCCCTTCAATTTGGAGTATACAGAGATTGGGTTGAGTTGGTTTATCGGGTTGTTCTTTAATCATTTATTTAAATCCTACTTATTCACAGTATATGTTACATTAATAACTAAAATCTCATAAATCTCAAATATCAAACGTTAACAAGTCACATTGCATCATTATTCAAATGTCACAATGTAACGTCTCAATCCACCACTAACAGATATTGTCTAGGGGAAGAAGGTTTCCACACCCTTATAAATGGTGGTTTATTCTCCTCCCCAACCAATGTGGGACATTACGATCCACCCCCCTTTCTGAGCCTAGCGTCCTCGCTGGCACTCTTTCCTTCTTCCAATCGATGTGGGATCGCCCCCAAATCCACCCCCTTTGGGGCCCAGCATCCTTACTAGCACACCGCCTCGTGTCTACTCCCTTCGGGGAACAGCGAGAAGGCTAGCACATCATCTAGTGTATGGCTCTGATACCATTTGTAACGTCCCAAATCTACCACTAGCAGATATTGTCCTCTTTGAACTTTCCCTTTCGGGCATCCCCTCAAGGCTTTAAAACGCGTCTACTAGGAGAAGGTTTCCACACCCTTATAAATGGTGGTTTGTTCTCCTCCCCAACCAATATGGGACATCACGGTCAACACATGAACTAATTCAAGTTCTCAAATCACACGAACACTCCAAACCTTATCAAACATTTATTTATTTAGCCAAACTTTATTTGAGGTAAAGTTGATAGAGTAGGAGAAAATGTTTAAATAGATTAAAAAAGAAGCAAAAATAATGTCTTTATTCTATTTTGATGCTAAAGCTATTATACTTATTACCATTTTACTCCATAAACTTTAAACTTTTTTTTTTCTTTTTCATTTTTAATTTTTAAATTCTATTTAGGTCATTATATTTTCGAAGATATTTGAGAATTCTATTGATATGACTAAGTTTAGGGCATGATTTTGATACCATGTTTGTAGAACATGACTCTCCATAATAGTGATATTGTCCACCGTTATCATAGCTTGCTTTAAGGCCTCATACCAATAGAGATATATTATTTGATTATAAACTAATGATCATTCTCTAAATTAATCTACGTGAGACTTTCATCTAACACATGTTAGTAAGACATCTCTTAATTCCATTTTTAATTAAGGATTAAATAGATTTTAATTTTAAAATTAAAATTTGTGCTTTTTTTTTTTAATTTTATTTACCAATCCTTCAATTTGTGAGGTGATTATTTCTTTATTTAAAAAAAAAAAAAAAAAAAAAAAAAAAAAAAAAAAAAAAAAGTTATCGTTTCCCTCTCCGGTGGACCTAGCTACCCAGACCCGAGCTCCTTATCTGTGACGGCGGCGTGACGTACCAGATCAGCAACACTGCAGCTTGGCGTCACCACCCACGGCGGACAGTAGCGGCGGTGCGGGAGGGCTGAATACAAAGTTATAGGTAAGTTGGCTACCAAGGGAGAATGAAGAGAGTAGTATTTGTATCTGTTGAGATTATTTTGGTTGGGATCCTGAGTTTGTTTGTGTTTGTTCAAATGAGTAAATTGGCGAGGGATATGGAAATTAGAAAGCAGAATAGTATGAATCTGTGTAGAAATCGATGAAATATATGTTATAATGCAGGTTTTGATTGCAAATAGCGACGAAAAGGAAATCGAATGTCACGATTCAAGAGGAAACGATGAGTTGAGTTAAAATATGAAGTTCTTTAGCATTTCTCGCCAAGTTAATTGCCTCAATTTTGTTCATGTTTGATGTTTAGCCGATTTCCTCTTTACAACTGAAATTTCCTTAAGATTCTAGTCTTTTTTCAAGGCTTTGTTACTTCTAATTAGTAAATCTGTGATCATCCTTCAGATATAAACGCTAGGAATTGATCATCAAAACACTGGGAAGTAAAATTTAGATTATATTAGAACTGAACCAATGAGGCAATCAAGAGTTTATCCCCTTAAGACTGTTTTTAATAGATTATAAGTATGAATTTCATGAGTTCTTGTTCTTTTCATTAATTTTTCCTTTGTGATTCTTGCTCAGGTGTGGATCTCCTTCAATTCTTGAAGCAATTCATTCTTCTGTTCTTTCATTTTCATCTGCTGTTAAGAAGATCAACCACTCTCTGGAATCAATCTCAACATTGAAATCATTGGAGAGAGGTAATTTTCGACTTTACTTCACGAAGAATCAAACATGAATCCCTGAAATCCGCCCTGTGTCTATAATCTCTGATCCATTTCGATTCCAAGCCATAGATATTAAGAACATACTCGGGTGTTAGAATCGTTTCTATAGCTTTAAAATAGGGAATGAGATTGCCACAAACTCTGAAGATACGGAAAATGGGGATTGTCTGCTACAGAGAAGCCCTCCATTTGCAAGAAAAACTTGTGTCTGCTAGAAAAGCTAGTGAAATCCCAGACACCCTCTTATCTCTGCAACATCCACACACATACACACTTGGAAAAAGGCGGACCGATCACAACCTGTTAATCCCCGAGTCGGATCTAGAGAAGCTAGGAGCTGAACTTCACTACACTGAGAGAGGGGGAGACATTACATTTCATGGTCCAAATCAGGCCATTTTGTACCCAATAATTTCCCTTAGAGATATTGGAATTGGGGCTCGAAAGTATGTGGAGAAACTGGAACAGACCATGATTGAGATGGCTGGTCTGTATGGAGTGAAAGCTAGAGCTGGGGAGAAGGGGGAAACGGGAGTTTGGGTTGGAGATAGGAAGATTGGAGCCATTGGGGTTAGGATTTCAAGTGGGATTACTTCTCATGGTCTGGCTTTCAATGTGGATCCTGATCTGAGTTATTTTAAGCATATTGTGCCTTGTGGGATTGCTGATAAAGATGTGACATCTTTGAGAAGGGAGACTGGGGAAGTTCTTCCCAGTCAAGAGGTTGTGGAAGAACAATTAATTTCTTGTTTTGTTAAGTTATTTGGTTATAGTAGATCAGTGGAGGAGAATTCTTGTATGTAAATTTTTTGTTTAGAAATACTTTAAATTGGTTAATAACTATGTCATATTAGATTTTGGATGATTGTATTCCATTTGTCGTAAGGTCAAGGTTGAGTCTTCTATGATATGACTGTCTTTTAATAATAGTTGGATGCAGATGTGAAAATCTACATACCCCTTATAGTCTCGGGATACAAGTTTGATGTACTTTAGTTGTTTCTCTCTCATACATGAATGGTTAGAAACATTCGATTACATTGTGGTAACTTCTCCAAATAATTTATTTTGGGTCGAGTTAGATGAGAAGGATAAAGTTTATATGAAAGTTGAAAGCTTGTCTCCGAGGAAGAAATGCTAGCGGTCGTTCGCTATCTCATAATCTGGAGACAATATTTGTAGGGATCCCACTTCATAGTAAAGACTGACCACAACATTATTTGCCATTTCTTTGACCAACCTAAACTGACTTCCGACGAGCATGATGGCAAGAGTCGTTGACTGAATTTGACTTCAAATTTGAACATAGAATTGGAAAGAGTAACTAAGCGACCGATCCATTGAGTTGGAAGGGTGAACATGCAACCCTGTGCATGTTAGCCCACATTTATTCAAGTAAGATTGATGGGTCAATGCGCAACATCATAAGGGAGCACATATATAAAAACTCTTTGGCCAAAGTTGTTGATCTAGCCCGAGTCGAAAAGACTCGACAGTTTTGGGTTGAAGGAAAGAATTAAAAGTTTAAAGAATGATTTATGGGTATATTTCAAATTTGAAAGATAATTTAATGTACGTTGTTTGTTTTGAAGTTGGAGGCAAAATAAATTGATATTGAAATAATAGAGCAACTATCATAATTATATCTCTTGTACTATTGTTAGGTGACTTATTCAAACCATAATGTATTTAATATGCTCATGACCTTTAAAGTAGGTGAAATATATTTACTTAACACGTGGTCTTTAATGAGATTGTTGTTGAGACCTCTATGATATCAATGTCTTTCGAGAACAGTTTGATCAAGAGTTTTATATGCTTTCTAATAACCATTAGATACAAATTCAACGTAATTTTGTAGTTTCTCTCTCATACATTCAACCGTTCAAAAACTGCCTCCCGTCACATTGTGACAACCTCACTGAATAATTCCTCTTGGGTTGAGTGTGGTCTTTAATGAAATTGTTGTTGAGACCTCTATGATATCGATGTCTTTCAAGAACAGTTTGATCGAGAGTTCTATATGCTTTGTAATAACCACTAGATACAAATTCAAAGTAATTTTGCAGTTTCTCTCTCATACATTCAACCGTTCAAAAACTGTCCATCACATTGTGACAACCTCACTGAATAATTTCTCTTGGGTTGAGTGAGAAGATAATGAGACATATATGGTTTATTTTGAGTTCGGTAACTTAATTGAGTTAAGCTCTGTTAAATAGCCCGTAAAATAAATTGATATCAGGATAATGAAGCAAGTATATCTCTTGTACAATTTGTCAAGAGTTAATATAACGAAAAATTCTCGTCTAATCTCAAAGTTAAGTCAAAATAAAACTTTTAAAAGAATACGAGCCTAGTCAATATAACGATTATTTTGGAAAAAAAAAGTCAAAAAGTCAAATTATTTTATGTCAAAGGTCAACACGCCTAATTTTTGAACTTGAAAAGTAAAAAACAAAATTTTGGAAAAATGAAATCAAATTTCAACCACCACAGTTATATGTTAATATAAATATATAATAATATGGTCTGGCGGCAGACACGTGTTACATTAATTGTATGAAATTTCTCTTTTGATTAAATAAATTATAAAAATTAGTGTATAGTTCATATTTGTTTGAATTTCTTCCACGTTTTAAATACATAAAATTGAAGTAATATAGACAAAAATAATAATAATAATAATAACTTTAAAATTTTAAAATTAAAATGAATACTATTAAAATTTCTATTTTAAAATTTTAAAATTTTCAATAATACTCTTAAATTAAAAAAAAAATCATTAATACTCCTGAATTAAAATTTTTAAATTAACGTTAAGAATATTCTTTAACTTACTAAAAAAAATTAAAAAATATTAATAAAAATTTTTTAAAGTTCGAGGGTATTCAAAAGTTATATTTAAAATAAAATACTTATGAGTATATTTATTAATTTAGTCATTATTTTAAATAAGTGTAAGACGAATTGACAAAATATGACCATAATATTGATAATAAAAAATGAATAAATCACGAGTTTAATTTCGTAATTATAAAGTTTGCATGTTAACAAAAAAAAAAAAAAAAAATCCTAAGCTTTCGATTTTTTATTTAATAAACCCTTAAAAATTTCATTTCCATATATTTTTTTAATTCAGAAATCTACACAAAATTAAAATTTTAAATTCGATGAATATATTAAAAAATTATTAGAGGTAGAATTAAAATTACAATATTTCAATAATTAGTTTGAAAATTATTATTTAGAAATAAATAAATAAATAAGGAGAGAGAAAAAAAAGACCGAGTCAAACTTGAATTTTTCTGGGAAATTTGTAAGAAAAAAAAATAATTTAAAAAATGAATTTCTGGAGCAAAGGAAGACTTGCAGTCCATGATTCTGTAAACGTTAAAGTTCTTGTTTCTTCATCATCTTCTTCTTCTTCGTTTGCTCTTTCAGAATCGATGCAGCCAAAAATGGTTCCAGTAAGCGTTTTTCTTCTTCTGTTGTTGAGTTTCGTCGTCGTCGTCGTGTGTGCTCAAAGTAATGGAACTCGAATTTCCACTGGTAGCTCTCTTGTCGCCGGTAGTTCTTCTGTTCAGGCATGGCGTTCTCCTTCTGATGATTTCGCTTTTGGTTTCCGGAACGTTGATAATAATAACGATGATCTTTTTTTGCTTGCTATCTGGTTTTACAAAGTACCGGAAAACAATATCGTTTGGTTCGCCAAAGAAAAGGACAACAATCCTGTTTTCGCACCAAGAGGATCGAAGATTGAGCTTACCGCTTCAAGTGGATTGGTTCTTCGAAATGGAAACGGTGGAGAAATCTGGAAATCGAAGCCTATTACGGCTTCTGTTGCCTTTGGTAGTATGAAGGATACTGGTAATTTCGTGCTTGTGGATTCAATCAATGGATCCATTTGGGAGAGTTTCTCATATCCAACGGACACGTTGCTTCCTACGCAGAAATTGGAGGTTGATGGCGTTCTATCCTCCCGTAAATCTCAAGGTAATTTCTCACTTGGAAAGTTTCAGTTCCGTTTGCTTAGAGATGGAAATGCTGTTTTGAACACCATAAATTTGCGCTCTGGCTTTCCATATGATGCATATTATATTAGCAACACTTATGATTCTGCTAGTTCACAAAATTCTGGCCTCCAAGTGATTTTTGATGAACAAGGATTTTTGTATGTGCTGAAAAGAAATGGAGAGCAATCTAACATTACACAGCCTAGTGTTGGTAACCCTGTAGAGGCTTATTATTACAGAGCCACCATGAATTTTGATGGAGTTTTGGGTGTAAGTTCTTATCCAAAGGGCATAGATGGAGATGCCAATGGAAGCTGGAAAGACTTGTTTAGAATACCTGATAATATCTGTCTTTCTAATGAAAATCCAATTGGAAGACTTGGCTCTGGAATCTGTGGATTCAATAGTATTTGCACATTGAAATCTAATGGAAGACCGATTTGTAATTGTGCACAAGGCTATTCTTTAGTTGATCCAAACGATGAATTGGGTAATTGCAAACCATATATCACACAGAGTTGTGATGAAGAACAAGAAGGTGCTGGAAACTTCAACCAGAATCTATATGAACTGGTGGATCTTCCAAATACTAATTGGCCAATGTATGATTATGAGCGTTTCTCCACTTTAAATGAACAAGTTTGCAAAAGTTCTTGCCTGGAAGATTGCTTTTGTGTGTTAGCAGTGTTTGGAGGCAGTGATTGTTGGAAAAAAAGGCTACCACTCTCAAATGGAAGACAGGATGCAAGTATAACAGCTGTTTCTTTCCTTAAATTAAGAAAAAATGTCTCACTTGAGAGTTTCCCAGATGCTGATAGAACAGTAAAGAAACAAAGAACACTAATTATTGTCATGTCTGCTCTCTTTGGTAGCTCTGTGTTTATCATCTTTATATTGTTGGGATTCAAATGTTTAGGCTTATTTGTCTTGAAAAAGGAGAAATTAGCTGAAACTTGCACAAAGAATGTCTTTTCTGAGTGTAACTTAATCCAGTTCACATTCATGGATATCTACAAAGCAACAAATGGTTTCAAGGAAGAAATAGGAAGAGGATCATGTGGAATTGTTTACAAAGGAACAACAGAAGCGGGTGATATTGCTGTCAAGAAATTGGATAGAATGTTTGAAGCAGATAGAGATAAAGAGTTCAGAACTGAAATGAATGTCATCGGCCAAACGCACCATAAAAATTTGGTACGTTTGCTTGGATATTGCGACGAGGGAAGCAACCGGATGCTTGTTTACCAATTCATGAGCAATGGCTCATTGTCTAGCTTCCTCTTCAATGGTGATCCGAAACCGAGTTGGAAGCTTAGAACTCGAATAGCCTTTGAAATTGCTAGAGGTCTCTTGTATCTACATGAAGAATGCGACACACACATCATTCATTGTGATATAAAGCCACAGAACATACTTCTTGATGAGGATTACAATGCCAAGATCTCTGATTTTGGGCTGGCAAAGTTGTTAAAGGTAGATCAAAGTAGAACTGAAACTGGCATAAGAGGGACAAAAGGATATGTGGCTCCAGATTGGTTCAGATCTTCGCCGATAAACGCCAAGGTCGACGTGTACAGTTATGGAGTGCTGTTGCTAGAGATCATATGTTGCAGAAGGAATGTGGAGACAGAACTTGGTGATGGTGAAAGAGAGGAGGGAATGATTTTGACTGATTGGGCCTATGATTGCTATGAGAAAGGAAGGGTGGAAGCTTTGATTGAAGGAGACATGGAAGCCATGGATGACTTTCATAGAGTGGAAAGGTTTGTAAGGGTAGCAATTTGGTGCATTCAAGAAGATCCATCCAAGAGACCCACCATGGAAAAGGTTATGTTAATGCTTGCAGGTAATGTAGATGTTTCTGTTCCGCCATGCCCTTACCCATTTAGCTCCATGGTTTGAAGCAAGTCTCTGAGCACTGAAAATGGCCCCTCTTCCCATATAATCATCATCATTCAACTAAATCATGTATGGGAAGAACTTGGAATCACAAACATTCTTCAACTTCTAATCTAGTTCATTCAATGTATCTAGTGTTTTTTATATTTTATAAAGTTAATTCAATCACATATTCATTTATCTCGTTACCATTGTAATTATATGGCCCAAAGAAAGTAAAGACTAGCTCGAGTCACCTAGTTATGTAGTAGATCGTTTGATTTAAAGGTTTATTATGATGTGTGAAAATAAGATGTTTTAAAACAGAATGAAAATCAAAGGGTGGGAATCGAAGATAATTTTGTTTAGTATAACATGAGAATGCTATTAGAATTTTATATTAATAAAGATTTTTTTTTTTTTTTTTTTTTTTTAGCGA